>NW_017307617.1:7346-12234 GCF_000935625.1 Nanorana parkeri
ATCGCGCGAGCCTTTTCCCTGGGAGAGGAATATTATTCTGTACAGTAAAATATCATCCGGGAGACGCCGAGAAAAGAGATTAAAAACCAATAAATGCGGGAGAGAGAGCAGCGGTATAATTACAGGCTCACGCCGCCAGCGCCAGAAAGCACTCAACTTAGCGCAGGGCCGTTCGGAGTCCAATGCTAGGTTGCGCACGCACGGGCCGAGACTGCTTTGTGTACAATGTAGGTCCCCTTTAAGGGGAATGCAAGGTCCTTTTATGATATAGACGGGTAGAAAGAGATCTGCTCAACGTAAAAAAAACAAATCTTACCGATGCGCGCTAATGTTTTGAAAAGATGCATCGATGTGTACTGATACATCTACACGGCGGCAGCCATATTGGCTCATTACATGCTCAGGCGCTGCTTCCTGCTTTGTAGTGAAACACAACGGCTGTGCTGCTCCTTATCACAATGCAACTGTATGAGTTGGCTGACCCATTGGAAACAATGTACTCCCTTGTGTGATTGATGTCTTGCCACAACAGTTGGTAAAGCCCAATTGCCCCAACCCCCTGCCAGTTCCCATCCCCCAAATCCCCCCTCACACCAACCTTCCCCCCCCCCCGCCTTTTTTCATATTTAGCTTTCTTTAATGGCCTCAGGCTGGTCATGTGATGTGTGGGGTGCTCTCTAGATCTCCTATTAGTGATGATGAGGCACCATTGTACTGTGAATGCCATGGTGACCCCCCTACTTGGGGGCAGGTCCATGATGCCCTGTACTTACAGTATGTCCTCAGTCTTCCCACAGTCATTCAACTTGGAAGGCTACGGACATCTAGTGACAAAGTAGGACTGCATGAGGGCGGGTGGAGAGGATGAGGAGAGCATGTGCGGAAGTTACGTCAATGGGGCCCAGCCAATCAAGCCACCGGAGACTCGAAACCTGGAAGAAGACCCATGCAAAAATAGATGCGCTGGGCGAGAGAGTAGCACAGCGCTGGGCGAGAGAGTAGCAATGGGCTGGAGGGGATCACTTTGGCAGGTAAGTTTAGCATGATAAGGCTAAAATAAGCTCCTTTTTTTTTTTTTGCTTTACTCCGGCTTTTTGGCTACTTCGCCTTTAAACTGTAACTGAAGCCCCACCCCTTTTAATAACTCCATAGTCATGTGCCTCACAAATTTGATCATGTGACTAATTTTTATTCTGAAATGTCATAAAACACCTTTTTTTTTTAAATTCTCATTAAAAATGCTTCTTCCAGCCCTCACACTGCAGTGCTCTGTGCTGGCGGAGCTGAGTAACGGCCACGCCCCTCACACAGACTTGCACTGCAGAGGAGGGGAGGGGGCGTGTCTGACCAGGTCTGCTACATTACACAGCCTCTATATGGCTCTGACTCTGCTGCCTATTGCAATGCGCAGTCATATTTAGACACCACACGCAAGCGCTGTAACAGTGTATCAATGTGATGCTGGAAGAGCCGTGAACCCCCTCCCCATCCTGTTCGCACGGTCTACACAGATTTAATAAACTGCTTGACCTTTCAGACATTATGATCCTTTCCATGGAGCAAAATTCCCCAACCCAAGATTGCGTTAATTAATCATCTTCCACAACAAGCGCAGAGCAAGGTCAGAGACTAAACAGAAGCACCTTGAAACCTTTCGAGTCCTAGAGGGCTGGTCACGTGACCAATGGCAATGCACCGGGCGGGGCGCCCATAGAAGAAAACAGAGTCTGCCCGTAGCAGTGCCCGGCCTGCGAAATGCCCTCCCTGATATCTCAGCTAATCAGATGAACGCGGAGACACCTTTGATGCTCCTTCCAACTGACAGCTGCCAAACCCCCGATGGATTCCACAGAAATGATATCTAATTAGAAAGAAGGAGAAAAAAAAACACAACAAGAATTACCATATTAATGAGGATTTGTCTTCCAGATTACACATTTTAACCCTGCCGGGGACGCAGTCTGATCCATCAAAGATAACGGGCACCCCCGGAGGCCCAACCCACGTGACGGGCCGCCGCCGCCGGCCGGACCGCGGATGCAAATCTGAGTGTTGTTATCGGTGGAATTCTTTGTGTTCAAAAGATTAAAAAAAAAACAAAGAATAAATTATCAAAAGAAACAACAACAAATTAATATTGTTCTGAATCAGATCGCGTTTAAGCGGAGAAAAGATCAGACGCTGCACAATGTACGACACGCCGGGTGGGGTAGGACGATGCCGCCAATAATGTAATCTCCGGGGGTTATCATCGGAAGTGTTTTATTTAAAGTTAAAGGAGAACTATGGGGTCAGTGCTTTCCCCCATAGTTCTCCTTAGGGTAACGGGAGGACACAAACTAGCGTCCTAAGACACAGATATAAAACACGCAGCTCTGCATTGATAGACACATCATGAACGGCTTGTTCACACTATATATCCAGTGCGTTCCGGCATGTCTAGAGGCTGGAACGCACTGGATATATAGTGTGATCACATAAAGCAAGCCTGCCGGTTTTCTGGGGCGGAGTTAATGTCAATGGCACCGC
Organism: Nanorana parkeri; assembly: GCF_000935625.1. Classification (NCBI taxonomy): domain Eukaryota; kingdom Metazoa; phylum Chordata; class Amphibia; order Anura; family Dicroglossidae; genus Nanorana; species Nanorana parkeri. The sequence goes on from NW_017307617.1 coordinate 9,876, forward strand.
GGTGCATGCACTGTGTTTTGCGGCCATTGCTGTGCCACGCATTCTGTTACGGGCAGGAGGCGTGGCTGCGGTGCCATTGACTTGAATGGTAGGGATGCACCGATACCGATACTAGTATCGGAGCCGATGCAGAGTATTTGGGCGAGTTCTCACCCACATGCTCCGATGCCTGGCCTGATACTTGAGCTTCCAGTAATAGGAAGCCGGGCAGCAAGCCATTACACGATGCCCGGCTTCCTGATTGGCCGGGAAGCTGTCTTCGTGCTCCCTCGTCACTTGTGACAAGAGAGCATGGAGCCGGCCAATCAGGAAGCCGGGCAGCATGTCATTACACGCCCCCCCGGCTTTCTGATTGGCCAGAAAGCCGGCTTCATGCTCCCTCGTCATCTGGTGATGAGGGAGCATGAAGCCGGCTTCTCGACCAATCAGGAAGCCGGGGAACGCGTCATTGCACGGCGCCCGACTTCCTGATTGGCCAGAAAGCCGACTCCATGCTACCTCATCACCTGGTGACAAGGGAGCATGGAGACGGCTTCCCTGCTGATCGGGAAGCTGGGTGGCGAGTCTTTACACGCCACCTGGCTTCTTTAATGGGACTTCCGATATCGGTATTCGGTAAAAGAAAAAAATATCGGTACTCAATACCGAAAAACTGGTATCGGTGCATCCCTATTGAATGGCACCACCGCGCCCTCTCCCACTCAGAACGCGGCTTCAATTATGCGATCCAATGCGTTCCGGCCACTAACCGCGGTGAAACACACTGGATGTGGTGTGAATCAGCCCTCAATGGTACAGTCCCTGTACAGCAGAGTTCAGACTGGGAGAGGAGGAAGCAGAACAAGGAGCCAGCCTATCACTTGGTTCGTTAAAATGTTGTCCCTTTGTTGTACACAAAGTTTGTGGAGAGACTCAACTTCCTGTCCTGGTGACACAAGAACAGGAAATTAGGGTGTGGTTGTCCTTGAGTCACCGGCTCAGTATGGGCTCATTCGCCGTTTTTTTTTGGCAACAGATTTGCTTTCAATCCTTGACTCTGCTTTGGAACCTTTGTGATTTAGAGTCTCTGCAACATGCCAACAACCCAGAATGCAAAGAGGGAGCCTTAGCAGCCGACCGAGGTGCTCCAGTGCTGCAAGCCAGAGCAAGGTCTTGGTTTTCAGGGCTCCCACGGTGCAGCAAGGAAGCATGGAAGAGATGCTTAGACAGTAGACCCACTTTTCATCCGGCACACGTAGGACAACTACATTGGAAAGACGCACCGCTGGCCAACGAGCGGCAGCCATGCGATGTCTATGGCTAGCCTTGCAGTAGTGTACTCTGCTTGGGTAGTAACATACACCGTACACGGGGGGATCAATGCATCTAATGAACAGCCACGTCCAACCCCCAGGCCTATTTACTGTAAACGATCCCTCTTCCCAGCGCCGGCAATGTGCGCTGTGATGTCTCCGGCGACACTGTAGCCGCCCGTGTTTCTCGGGAGCTGGATGGTCTCCGTGGCTCGTTAATTACATTTCAGGAGTGATTTGGAGGCTGACATGTGAAGGGGGCTGAGTGGCACACCAACCATCTTCATCAATTGCTCCCGCTTAATAAGATGCTCCTGAGACGCTAATAGATCAGCACTTGTTGGCTGAACATGACAGCTTGGTATGATAGATGGTGCCACACGCTGGCTGCTGGGAGACCCGAGCGCACAGCCCCTATCAGTCTCCCGAGGCCTTCCGCCCCTTCCAGTGCTTAGCTGTACACTGCCTGGGCCTACTGCACAAACGCCGCCGCCGCCGCCTAAGACGCCATCCTTCTCGGCTGATTATAAGACCGCTGTCTCTCTTCTACTGCTTCGGGTCATGTGCTCTCATGGCTTGGCCGCTCTTGTATTACAAGAGACGTAGGCTAGACAAAGACAAGACTACAAAGCATTGTCAGACCTCATCATGAATATGCAATCCAGATTTCAGACAACAGGTCCCCCCAAAAACAAGGACGTGGGAGTGGAAGGAGAGCAGAGAAGGACAAGCAGATGAATGAGGGACATGGAAGAGCTCAGCTATGGGGAAAGACTAACCCAACTGAATCTGTCTGTTCCTGGCTGCCAACTGTGCCTGGCCTGAAAATAACTGTCTGTATACGGTGCCACATGCAGAAGTTTAGGTACCCATGGTCATATTACACGTATGTTTTCTGTCTGGTGTCACGGTTCGGGTTGTTGGCATGATGGTGCAGCGGACGTTTTCTTGCCACTCATAAGGCCGGCATAATAATGGAAAATAAAATTCCAGCACCATGCGAATTCATAGTGCAAGGGTCAAAGTCTGAAGGCAAAAGGGGAGGTCCTACAAGAAGGGGGGGGGGG
>NW_017307617.1:12682-13836 GCF_000935625.1 Nanorana parkeri
AAAAAATTAAAATGTAGAAAAAATATTTTATAAAATGTTTAAAAAAATAGGAAAAAAAATATATATATATATTTTAAAGAAAAAAAAAAATTACAAATAATTTTTTTTAAAACGACGCCCGCCGACCTGACAGCACGCGACGAACTCCCGCCGCATAACGAAGCATCTGGCAAAATAAAAACAATTGGGCAGAGCTAGCCGTGACATTACTGCTAGCTCCGCCCAAATGTTTCCAATTGGCCGGCACCTGCCAGAGTCTTCTAGTAGGTCCCGGCCCCCAAAAAAACAAACAAGTGGGCGGAGCCGGCCGTGACATCACGGCCGGCTCTGCCCAATGGTTATTGTTTAATGACAGATCTGCGTCCCCAGGTCATTTGGGGACGCCGATCTGTCATTACAATTGGGTGGTGCGCAAGCTGTGAGATCACGGCCGGCTCCGGCCCAGCTGTCATTTGCGTGGAGATCGGTCGGCTTCGGCCGAACCTTTCTCCACGCACGCTCGGCTTGTCACTATGGCGCAGCCGAGCCGAAGCATATGCGTTCGGCTCGGCAGAGCCGCTTGGCTACCGTACGGGCTACTGTGAATGGCCCGTACAGCAGCCCTTCAGTTCGACTGACCGAAGGGCAGAGGCGGCCGTTGCGAGCTGAAGGATCAGCCGAAGCTACCGCTGGATCCTTTGGCTCATTAGTAAATAACCCTATTGAAGTCCTGGGCGGCCATATTTGTAAAAAAAAAATCCAAACCGGCGGATCCATCTGCCGCCCGTCCTCCAGCCGCACCTGCCCACGATTCTTTGCCGCGGCGAGCAATTTCTCATTATAAAAGGGGGGGAAAGACCTTCCGCCATTATCCCGGATCAATGTAAAAATGATTTATAGCGAAAGGGTTCCCTATATTTTTCCTCGCGAGCAGCTGACACTCCCAGGAACATAAAACAATCCCTTGAATAATACAAGCCTATTACTCGGAGCTCGTGTCCCGGCCCGGATCAATAACAGTATTAGTAAGCCGTACGGATCCTATTCATTTCCCTTCTCCAGCTGGATTGTTTACGACAGCGATAGATAGCGAGGGGCGAGTGGAACTCTCCGTGACAGAGCGGCTTAGAGTCACGGGCGAGCGGCGGGGAGCCGGACGGAGGAGCCGGGACCCT
>NW_017307617.1:13959-17365 GCF_000935625.1 Nanorana parkeri
ACGTGGCGGGGGCCTAATGTGGTCAGGGCCATTAATAATTCGTGAGTGTTCGGTAAACCGATCGCGCTGCATAAAGAGAGAAGAGAAGTGAAACTGAACTCAGGCCAAACACAACATTTTCTATTGATTTCATTTCACTTTCATTCATTACATTTTTTTTTCTATACTTTACTGCTGTCATATAAGAAGCCTATCGCACGCTGGGGGGTGACAGGTTCTCTTTAAGGAGACATCAGGTGTCTATTAGACCCCCAATGACACCACTGCAGCCCCATGAAGCTAATGAAGCATAAATGGTGATTGATCGGCACAGCAGCCGGAGAATGACGGCTCTGAACCTGGAAGTGACGTACTAGTCATCACTTCCGGCTTCATTTTGGGCCTGTTCACATGATGATCAGGTCCGGATCAGGAGCGGATCTGCAGACGCGGTGCTATGTGTTTTTGCCGCGTTTTTTTTATGCGTTCCAGTTAAAAAAAATTTTTTTTTGCTGGAGTGGGGCTGTCAGTATGTTAGCTGCAGTGCAGTGCATTTTTTACGCGTTTTTGATGCGTTTTGCATTTCCGGACCGGAAATGCAGTATTTTTCGTGTGGTAACCTGAACGGACTGCGCACGTGAGAACTGTAGCCCATAAAACACGTAGGGATACATTGGGATACATAGGGATGCATTTTTAGTGCGGGAGCGTACGGATCAGGTCAGCACAGAAAACGGACGTCGTGTGAACGGGCCCTTAGTGCGGAGACGATCAGCGGACGGCGTGCTGTGCGACTCGTGGAAGTGATCTGCTGGCTTTCTCGCTTGTACTAGAGAGCCGGGAGTCAGCTGAAGAGACGTAAACACGGTTGCGGGCTGCTATACAACAGTCAGTTCACAGGGCCCCGCTGCCATGGACACGGTGCGTACATCCATGAGAGTGAAAGGGTTAAAGTTGGCCTACCATCAGATATATGTTTCATCTTCATTACATTCTCAGTTACAATGTGTAACACTTCCAGGTACTCATAACCCTTCACAGAGATCACAGCACTCCCCCCTGACAATGTATTCATCTGCTTTTCTCCAGAGGGACAGAACCATCTTTGTTCAGGCATCATCCAGGGTCACCATCCACTTCCTGGACCGAGATACCAGCACAGAGATAACGCAGACATGTAATTCCTGGTGTCTGTGCAGCTCTGACACAGATCAGCCCCTGCTGCAGCCTCTCGCCTTGTGACTCGCTACAAAGTTACAACGCCGCATCACCAGGGGAGGGGAGATTGAAGAAATGCTTCCTCCTGCCTGCAGCTGACTGATCACTGGGTGAGAGGAGACTAAGGAAATGCTTCCTCCAGACTGCAGCAGTCTGATCACTGGGGGAGGGGAGACTGAGGAAATGCTTCCTCCTGCCTGCAGCTGACTGATCACTGGGTGAGAGGAGACTAAGGAAATGCTTCCTCCAGACTGCAGCAGACTGATCACTGGGGGAGAGGAGACTAAGGAAATGCTTCCTCAAGACTGCAGCAGTCTGATCACTGGGGAGGGGAGACTGAGGAAATGCTTCATCCTGCCTGCAGCAGACTGATCACTGGGGGAGAGGAGACTAAGGAAATGCTTCCTCCAGACTGCAGCAGTCTGATCACTGGGGGAGGGGAGACTGAGGAAATGCTTCATCCTGCCTGCAGCAGACTGATCACTGGGGTAAGGGAGACTGAGGAAATGCTTCCTCCTGCCTGCAGCAGACTGATGACATCATCTCAGCCTAGGCAAAGTCACTGATTGGGGCTCCATGATGGAGAGGAGGAGCTTTTGTGAAAAGTGATATTGTTGCTGTATATTATGACACGTCCGGCATTTATTTATTGCGGTTACAGAGGATCCGCCTTCCTCTGATCTCACGTCGCGGTCGCCGTTTGATGTAATTTTCGCCTCGAAAACGTCGCCGCCACTCGAACTATTTGCTCCGACAACCGACTGGCTGTAACAATGCGTCGTAAAGCGCGTCGACGTGTAATGTTTGGCTTTTGAAGCGCGGCTCGGCTTTCTCCTGCGGGAATAACTCCCCGCCATCTATCCGTATTACCGCCTCCTGTAACTCTCCCCCCTAAGTGCCGCCATAACCATTCTCTATATCTCCTCTCCTAATGCTCCTGCAGGCGCACCGCCGCCGTGACAGCGCGGCTTAAATATATAACGTACGAGACCGCCATCGAGCACTCGGCCCGCCGTGCAGACCTAGGCTCTGATGTGAACGCCGCTTCGCAGGGGGCGGGTTCCGGAGACGTGACTGGTGGAAGCAAAAGAAAGAGTAATAATGGACGACGAGTAGGGGGGGAGGTGACATTTCTCGGCAGTAAAATGGAGCCGGCTAGCGCCCCGCTCCGCCGGTGAAATATTTGTGCGGTGAAAGTTGAACGTGTTACTTGAATAAATGCAGCTCAGAGCGCGAGGAGAGAGAGTGCGCGCGGCGACTGATTTATGACGCCGGAGGGAGCGACGGAGACTCTGAAATGTTCCTGTCATTCCTACAGCGCGGCCGTATGTTTTCGGGAACGCTCGCAGCCCTGACGCAGCTCCGACCGGCGACACCGGTAGCCTGCTTGAAAGACACCAATAATATAATACTTATATTTTAGAAATGTCCTATAAACGCATGTTTGTGTGAACGAGGCCCAACGTTTCCCGCACATTCCACAGCCGGTGTACTTCCACTATCCGGGGGGATGGCAGGAAGAGAAAATTGGGATTTCTCTGCAGATACCATCCGTCCGCGCCAAGAAGGGCCAATCGGCAACCGTACAGCCGTCCCGGCCGGGCAGGGGTTAATATAATTGGACGATAGTCTAAACACCCGCCGGTGCCAATAACCCGACATTAGCGCTGCCGCCGAATGCGAAGGCGGTTGGTTTTCGACGTATGGGGACAGATTTTTTCTTGGCGAAGGCATCCGAAATCACAGAGATGATCTCATCTTTGGACGCGCGTCTCCATCATATGGCGCCATATTTCAGCCCCGGATTTCCCCCGATAGATATCTGAGTGCGCTTTAGTTTTTCACCGCTCTCGCCGCGCCATCATTTCATTCATGTCCATGAAGTGGGCACTCCTAATGAACGGTCCGCGCAGACGGGAGGGGGGCTCTGCGCCGCCGCCACCACAGGAGCGGAACCCGGCTAACCAGAGTGCTTTCGTAGCGGAGAATCGGGAGCTTGCCTTAATTGGACAGAAGGAGTCGATGTTCCGCCTAATTAAGCCATTCCGCATCTCCGAGACCAACGCGGCGCTTTGTTTTTTATCTTCATTGGGCCCGCTATCCATCATATCCCCCCCAATTCCCTGACCTCGCATGGAATCCGGCTCCGTATTTGCACCGTGTCCAAGGCATTTCGGTATTGCTGCACACCTGCTTTTGGGTTTAGGGG
>NW_017307617.1:17655-24478 GCF_000935625.1 Nanorana parkeri
ATTTTTTTTTTTTACCATCCCCCAACTGCAGGCCGGCGGCGGGGGTCTCCATGCTCGGATCGCCCACCGATCAGCTGTTTTACGGCTGCTGCTGGGTACTAGGAGACATGTGCTTGGATTCCTTCACCGTGACAGAGCTTGGAAATCTGAAGATATTCGCGGCGGGCTGCGGCCTTGAAGACTGCAGGAGGTCCGACTAGCCCCATGCTGAGTCACAGCCAGGCCCGAACTCCCCACAGAGTCACCGAGGCCCGGCCTCGGGGCGGCAGGGCGCAGAGGGGCGGCAGCTGTGTCCTTGTGGGGAAGTTGCGGGCGCCGGGCGGTAAGTTGCCCTCTCTACATTTAGTCCGGCTTTGCACAAGCCGGACTAAATGTAGAGTGAGGCAGCTGATTGTTCCTTTACATCTGATCTCGGCAATGTCCCCTCCCCCCTGCACTTACCTCTCTCCTCGCTGGCTCCGTCCTCCGGGCTCCGCCGCCGAGTCTCTCCTCAGTGCAGTGAGCAGAGCGGCAGGGTTAAAAGTGACCCTGCCGCTCCGTGTACACAGTGAGGGGGGAGAGCTGTGCTAGACATCTTGTGCGCCCCGGCATATGTTCCGGCGGGAGCAAATGCCAAGAAGAAAGAAGGAAGCGACAATCTTTGATGCCATGAACTGAGTCCGAGCGATGCAAAGGCAACACAGCTCAGCGCATACGTCTATGAAACTTAAAAGTACATACATGTCCTTGTGGAACACGCTATCAGTATAACGGCTCTCTGGTGGAAGGATAGCGAGCAGTGCGGGTCACAGACATCGCATACGCCTGCAAGAAAAGTTCTAGTGGCAGCTGTAGCTTGGGGAGAGAGTGAAGATTGGGGTCGACGGTGGCGGATGTGTCCAACAGGAAATCCCCACCACTGGGCATTGTGGTTCCTCCTGCCAGGCCCTATACAGGAAAGATTAGGGGACGCAAAACTCAATGTTTGCTATTAGTCAGACATTTGAAAAGGACATCAACTGTCAAGGATCAGGGTGAAGGACACCTGACCGGGACACCTATATGACCCAGTTGAACGTCGTGTTCCAAAACCATGGCCATTACTATGGAGTCCCCCCAGCCTCCCCATTGGCCATTAATATATAGTTGGCCTTTCTCTACATCTATACCATCTTCTACTCTTCTGGGAGGACTCTCCGCAAGATTTTAGAAGGTATCTATGGGAATTTGTCCCATTTGTGAGGTCAGTGATGTCAGGTACCGATGTCAGATGAGAAGATCTGGCTTACAGTCAGCATTCCAATTCATCCCAAAGGTGTTCAGTAGGGTTGAGGTCAGGGCTCTGTGCAGGACACTCGAGTTCCTTCACCAAGCTGGTCACATCATGTCTTTATGGAGCTGGCTTTATACACAGGGGACAGTCATGGTGGAACAGAAATTGGAGACACCTGAACTCAATCATCTGGGGAAGTGGGGGGTATCTGTGGGAATTTATCCCATTTGTGGGGTCAGGTATTGATGTTGGATGAGAAGACTTGGCTCACAATCAGCTTTCCAATTCATGCCAATTTGGAAAGCTGCCAAATTCATGCCAAAGGTGATCTATAGAACAACTTTGGCATGAATTGGAAAGCTGATTGTGAGCCAAGTCTTCTGGCCCTGGGGTTCCTCCAGAATTTTCTAGGGTTTCCTTGAGTAGAGAGCATGGATCTTTTGCCTACCAGTCTTAAACCGTTCTCTTCTAGAAAACCCCAGAAACATAGAGAAACCTCAAGATGAGCAGACCTGGCTCCAATTCCTCCAAAGGCTGAGGGGAGGGTTGAGGTCAGGAGCTCTGTGCAGGATACTTGAATTCCTCCACACCAAGCTGGTCACACCGTGTCTTTATGGAGCTGGCTTTGTACACGGGGGACAGTCACGGTGGAACAGAAAAAGGTCTTCAGCAAACTTTGACCACAAGGCTGGAAGAGCTCAATGGTCTACAATGTCTTTGTATGCTGTAGCATTAACAGTACCGTTCACTGGAGACACTTGAACTGTATAATTTGGAGGGTCGTCCACATTCTTTGGACTTTTAGGTAGTTGTGATTGTCAAGTGTCCACCAACATTTGGAGATATGAGACAGCCGATAGCCTGCTCTCCATAGAGACAAGCAACTAAAATAAAATGTCTTCACCAGGGATCTGTGCAGGACACTCGAGTTCCTCCACCAGACTGGTCACACCATGTGTTTATGGAGCTGGCTTTGTACACGGGGGACAGTCATGGTGGAACAGAAAAGGGTCTTCACCAAACTGTGACCACAAGGCTGGAAGAGGACAATTGTCTACAATGTCTTTGTATGATGGAGGATTACCAGAACCTTCACTGGAAACACCTGAAGTCAATATCACATACTTCTGGCCATATAATTTAGGTGTGATGGTCAGGTGTCCTCAAACATTTGGCCTTATTGTAAGATTTCGGGTTTTTGTAGAAGATATCCTTGTACCTGACATAACCCTGAAGATACAAAACTTCACTGAATAATACAACTTCCTCCTACACAAGTACCTCAGCTTTATGGAAGTGAGGAAAATAGATCCAAAACCAAACAAACAAAAAAACAACAGCAGGGTCGCCCCAGCCAGCCGGAGGTCTCCAGAGAGAATCCTCGAGGGTCTCACGATGGGCACCCAACTTTTCCTCACATCTACCAGCCGTGTTCGGCAACTGATGATCGGCACAGATCACGTCCTCCTCCCCCTCCCCCTCACGTCTAATCCTGGCCGCACGTCTTCCAGCGGAAAGGGAGACATGTACCTGTCTCTCACAGAATATTCCGCCGCAAAACAAACAAGATATTAATAGGCATCTTCGCGCAAAAGTGTCAGGCGGATTCATGCCGGAGAAGCGAGGAGACGAGCACGTGGAGGCAGAGAGATGCAAATCAAAAAAAAAGGGAAGCTTTAATTAGGAATAACAAGCGCGCAGAAACGTTGTTTTGTGGCTGTTGGAACTAATTAAGTGACTCATTTGATCACTGGCGTGCTGAGTGCCAGCAATAGACTAGACTAGATATTGCGAGTGGAATATGGAGGACCCCTGCGGGCCGGGGAGAGATCACAGGGGTGTTATAAGATTGCAATTTGCGTCTTAATACCTCAGTGGGATGGAACTACGTCGGGAACATTTAGGCGGGAGAACGTGGCTGCCGGGAGGGTCCGCTAAATGGCGGTGATTTTTTTGGGTATCTTCCTCCAGGGTCTCGGTACAGGTCAGCGCTCAATTGTGCTACATGGAAGCGTGGAGATGACAAGAGAGCGCTCGGCGGTCTGCGGGGACGAGAGCAAATCAGAACTTGTCAGTTCTAACTAAGTTTGCTCGGAGTAAAGAGAAAAGATGGAGAGGATAGAAGAGGACATGAAAGAAACCTCATCTGTACACTTAAAGGGGACCGGCCATCAGATATATATTCCATCCATATACCAGTGTAAGACTTCCAGGTAGGGATGCACCGATACCGGTTTATCGAGTACCAATATTTATCTTTCAGTACTCGCCGATACCGAGTATCAATGCCAGTACGTCTGCTAGCATGGAGCCGGCTTCCCAGGCACTCAGGAAGCCGGGCAGGCGGGTAATGCCTGGGAAGCTCCATACTGATTGGCTGGGAAGATGGCTTACTGGCCAATCAGCATCGAGCCGACCAAACAACACGGAGCCGGCTTCCCGGCCAGTTAGGAAGCCAAGCAGCGGTTAATAACCTGCCTCCCGGCTTCCTGATTGGCTGGACTCATTACCCGCTGGCCAGCTTCCTGGTTGTCCCCCCTGATGTTCCCTCAGGGGCGGTCAGAGGAAATCTCCCTATGACTGGAAGTTCCGGTATAGGGGGTAAGTATCGGAGCATTTGGGTAAGTACTCACCCAAATACTCGGTATCAGCCCCCATACCGATACTTGTATCGGTGCATCCCTACTTCCAGGTATTTATTACCTCTCACCGACATCACAGCACTCACTCTGACAATGTATTTATATGTTTTTTATCTCTAGAAAGACGGCGCCATCTTTGTTCAGGCATCATCCAGGGTCACCATCTACTTCCTGAGCTCAGAACACTCACTCTACTGTATCAATGGAGGAGCAGCGTTGTCACCCTAGGACAGGAAGTGCATTAGGACTATAGAGCATCTCCTCTTCTCCAGAACTCAAAGGGTAGGTGTTGTCCGGCTCACAGAGAGAGCTGGGAACAGTGTAACTAATCACGGTTCAGCACAGGAAGTTATGAGCTCACTGGATTTCTGGCGGGATCAATGGGTTTCACTGAACAGATAGAACAAAAAGTTTCACGCTTCAAACCTAGCGGCAATGGTTCCTGGAGGGGAAATAAGTCTACAAAAATGGCGGCATGGCAACAAAGATTTGACTTGAGTTCCGCTTTAAAGCTGAGCCTTAGAAAATGTAATACCCGCCCCCCATTTCTAGTACTGGCGAGGGGATTCTAAGCTGGAGTTCTGCTTTAATGAGCGTTGACTGGTTATACATCCGGGGGAAAAGGGTTGGCTTGCATAACCTCCATCGCCCCGGCGCGCCGGTAGACGCATCCACCCCCATGTTCGGCGCTTGGCGTTGCTTGGCGTGCCGGTCCGGAGAGCCGGTGGGAACGGCGCTGCTGAAGCCTGCAGTTCTGGCTAGTCTTTAATGACTATCGAAAGCCATTAAAGTTCACTCAACTCCCCGCCAACTCCCCAGCACCTCATTACGGCTCTAGTTAGTAAATAAGGATGTCTCGGTCTGCGCACCGCTGCTTTTGATTACTGGAAGGCCGCGGAGCGGGCGCAGCTTCTATAAAGGTAAACCGTACACAGAGCAGCCAGCCGGGAGCGAGGACGCACCGAGACGGGAAATACATCTGAATGTTTCATCCGGTTTAACTCATTACCTAATATAATAGATTACTAACACAATCTATCTGTATGAGAGGTGGGGGGGGGAGAGAGATACAAGAGAGAGAGGGAGGGGGGAGAGAGATACAAGAGAGAGAGGGAGGGGGAGGGGGAAGAGACAGACAAGAGAGAGAGAGGGAGGGAGTGAGAAAGAGAGAGGGAGGGAGGGAGATACAAGAGAGGGAGGGAGGGGTTAGAGAGATACAAGAGAGAGAGGGAGGGGGGGAGAGAGATACAAGAGAGAGAGAGGGGGAAGAGAGATAGAGACGAGGGGATATAAGAGAGAGGGGGGGAAAGAGAGGGATACTATAGAGAGAGAGAAGGGGTGAGAGATGCTAGAGAGGGAGGGAGAGTCTAGAACAGGGGTAGCAAATCTCCGGCACTCCAGCTGTGGTGGAACTACAAATCCCAGCTGTCATTTGCTAGGAGAACGGCCGGCCTTCAGCAGGCTGTTCTCCCCGCTTCGGCTCAGTCGAGCCAAAGCATATGAGCCGCTCGGCTGCTGTACGGGCTAATGTGAATACAGTGAATAGCCAGTACAGTAGCCCTTCAATTCGACTGAACCGAAGGGCGGCGGCGGCCGAAGGATCAGCTGAAGCTACGGCTGGATCCTTTGGCTCCCCTCTGACATGACTCCCAGGGGCAGAGGCGTGATAGGATTGGTAGTTAGAGCACAGCTGGAGGGCCTGAGTTGCCCACCCCTGGATGAAGTCATCAATGCTATGCAAGCTCCAACATGGAAGGTGAGTATAACCGGGTCCCAGGTCTAGACAAAGTCTCTCTTCCAGCAGCAAAACTAACCCCAGTGTAACACACAGATGACCACTAGGGGGAGCAGTTGCTAATTTGTATATCAATTATAATACGCAAAATATGGATAGTAAAAAAAGAGGAAATGTGACTTTCTAGTAAAAGTAATGATGACGGTTTAAAGCGCACGCTGCAGTTCATCCTTTTTTGAATATATACCCTAATAGTCTCATATTTAGGGCTGCAACAACTAATCGACTAAATCGATAATAATCAATTATGAGAATAGTTGGCAACTATTCTCATCATCGATTAGTTAGGTGGGGGGAAGAGATCATTTTTTTTATACAACCAATCGATTAGTTGATAAAATAATCGGGCAACTAATCGATTATGAAAATAATCGTTAGCTGCATCCCTACTCATATTTCAAGTCCTCATGATGGTTGGGGAGGCCAGACATAGGTGCGAGGGGCCGTAAGGTCCCTAATGAGACCATAATGAGGAATGACTGCAGATACATAATACGATATGATGGATCACACTGATGAGCGCGAGAGAAGACCCGCGCAGAGGTGAGCCGCCATTACAACTGCGCGAGAATAGTTTAGTGCGTCCGGAGTCCCTGAGAGCAGCTCTACCAGGATCCGAACGATCGGTCGCAGATTTAAACAGCGGCGATGGCGTCCGGTGCGAATTTAACGTTTAAAGACTGCTGACGTTGGCGTCTCCGCGGTCCGCGAGTTCCGGGAAGCCTTGCACAATGGCTGCGAAGCCGGCAGACCGCCATGCTGCCTCCTCCCCTCAGCTCTCATCTGCTCCCTTCTCCTTATTTTAATGAGAGACGGAATTTGCATAATAATTGGGCTCTGAGAAGCGTAATAGGCAGGGAGAAGTCGAGGTCCCAGCCCTGCCAGCCCTCGGCTCCGCCGGATCCTCCGCGCCGGGAGATTTCACCATTTAAATGCAGATTTTGACTTTTAATAAGATACGGTTTTCTCTCCCCGCCAAAGAGACGATTTCTAATTACCGCGAATGCCGCGTAGAGGAGCGCGCGTCCCAATCTCATTCAACTCTCCCTCCGAATCCATTCAGAAGGTCACCGCCGGCCAATCAACCCCCGCTCCGAAAGAGTTCATGACCCCCACCCCCCAGTCCTCCCCCCA
>NW_017307617.1:24621-38884 GCF_000935625.1 Nanorana parkeri
ACACTGTTCAGGTATGTTCCTAATTTATCGACGGGCTCCGTTCTTGATAGCGGCCATCGGCCTCCCAACAACCAATCAGACGCTCCTACTTATTCTACTATACTGCGGCAGAACATGAAAGAGAATCTCTCATTTTTAAGGGCTTCAGACTCTTCATTGTCTTCCCTGATCTCATGTCGGTGACTTTGCCTAGGCTGAGATGATGTCTGCTGCAGACAGGAAGAAGCATTTCCACAGTCTCCCCTCCCCCCCTGATCAGACTGCTGCAGGCAAGAGGAAGCATTTCCTCAGTCTCCCCTCCCCCAGTGATCAGACTGCTACTGGCAGGAAGAAGCATTTCCTCAGCCTCCCTCCCCCCAGTGATCAGTCTGCTGCAGGCAGGAGGGAGCATTTCCTCAGTCTTCCCTCCCCCCAGGGATCAGTCTGCTGCAGGCAGGAAGAAACATTTCCTCAGTCTCCCCTCCCCCAGTGATCAGACTGCTACTGGCAGGAAGAAGCATTTCCTCAGCCTCCCTCCCCCCAGTGATCAGTCTGCTGCAGGCAGGAGGGAGCATTTCCTCAGTCTTCCCTCCCCCCAGGGATCAGTCTGCTGCAGGCAGGAAGAAACATTTCCTCAGTCTCCCCTCCCCCAGTGATCAGACTGCTACTGGCAGGAAGAAGCATTTCCTCAGCCTCCCTCCCCCCAGTGATCAGTCTGCTGCAGGCAGGAGGAAGCTTTTCCACAGTCTCCCCTCCCCCAGTGATCAGTCTGCTGCAGGCAGGAGGAAGCTTTTCCACAGTCTCCCCTCCCCCAGTGATCAGTCTGCAGCAGGCAGGAGGCAGCATTTCCTCAGTCTTCCCTCCCCCCAGGGATCAGTCTGCTGCAGGCAGGAAGAAACATTTCCTCAGTCTCCCCTCCCCCAGTGATCAGACTGCTACTGGCAGGAAGAAGCATTTCCTCAGTCTCCCTCCCCCCAGTGATCAGTCTGATCTGAGTGGACCATGTCCCAAGCCTCAGACTCATCGCATCTCCTCACCGGCTCCATACAGAGCTTCAATTAGAGAGAGACGGTCTGACAGGAACTATATATATATAAATCTAAAAGTGAACCGTTATAATCTCCCTGTGCCAGGCCGGCAGACGCTACGCCCGCTCCCTGCCCCCCGTCCACCTCAAGTCTGTAATTTTAGAGATATTTTCTGCGGACGCGCGCAGAGGAAACGGTGAAATCATTCTACGAGATGTTGTCATCTGCGGTTTTGGGTTTCGGATACATCTCTGCCCCCCTTTCTGGTGAAGTAGGCGGCATCTAAACCAAGCTTGGCGAGGCGCGGCGGCAGGTGACCGGACACGGCGAAGGCGACGAGTTTATTCGGAAAAATAGTTTTTTTTATACATTTTCAGCTCAGCGAACCTTTATTTTTGGAAGGAGAACTCAAAGCAAAGTCAGGACATTACTCTCGGGTCCCCAAAATGTACCCAAATTATGTACCTTTAAAACATCTTTCATCTTTGGCTTGTGCGGTTTCTGCTGAAGCCCCATTCCACATTATTAGACAGCTGAAAAAAACCCCCCCCTCCCCCCCCACGGTGATCCTGCTATGTAGTTCCCTGTTCAGGCACTTCCTGTTATAGGGTGACAACGCTCAATCCCTGCTTCCCTATTCTGCTCCTACGTTGTCACCCTGTCTCACGAGCCCCCCCGGTGGAGACTGCACTGTTCTTGCGCTGAGCCTGCATTGATCAACGTACCCGAATGAGCCCGGAATCAGATCCCGGGCTGGAAACAAATGAAGAAGAATCTGAAAATATCCGCTTAAAGGAGAACTATGGGGTTAGTGCTTTTCCCCATAGTTCTCCTAAGGGTAACGGGAGGACACAAACTAGCGTCCTCCCGTCACCCTAGGCTCAGTATATAGGGAGCTACAGCTCGCGGTATACTGAGACGCCGCAGCCGGAACGGATCCCGACAATTCTGTCTGGATCCACCCAGTTGCATGAGTGACAGCCGGCTCTGCCTATCTGGAGGCAGAGCCAGCTGTACCCGCCCCCGTCCGTCTTGCCAGTCAGCGCTGGAGGATGGGATAGGGGAGGGGGGGAATCCCTGCAGGGAGCTGTGAGTGACAGGATCGAGAAGTGAGCGAGCGCCGGTATGTGTTCCCTCACCTCCCGATCTACAGAGCCGACCTGTGACAGTCTCATTGTCACAGGTCGCCTCAGATTACGAGGCGGAGTGAAAATCACCCCCCCTCATAGTTCTCCTTTAATAAAACGATCCAAAAGGAAAGTTTTCATTGGCAAAAAAGTAAAAGCAACTTTCGTTACCGCCGAGAATGTTTCCCGGCATCGCCGGCACTAAAATGCTAATAATCGCGAAAACATTGGCGATCATCTGCGCGGTTCTATAGAAGGGGGAGGTGTGATCACGTGACCAAGACGCCACAGAATGCCAATGCGGTTGGGGAAACCTCTCTGTGGTTAATTAAAAACAAAAAACTCCGTGCTCTGTGAAGTGCTGCTGGAAATCATGAAATAACAGTTATTCCAACCGCCGCCGCCCGGAGCCGCGCTGGCGTACGTCCGTGTGCGTTTTTTTTCCTGGTCTAGATTGCTCAGGTGCTCTGGGGCCAACACAAGCCGCTTTGCCGCAACAGAAAATGACATTGTTAAAACGTTTGCGCCGCATGAATGACTCGGCCAGACGGTCAGCATCCTCCTCGCACACCCCCGAGCGTCCGCCCTCAATAAAGTCCCCCCGAAAAGGTTTTTTTTTGCATTCCATCTTTCAGCATTGCCGGATTACTGTTCTGGAACCAAAATCTTTAGGTCAGTGAAGCGATAAAGATCCTTAAAGGAGAACTATGAGGGGGGAGGGGGGGGTGCTTTTCACTCACCTCATAGTTCTAGCCGACCTGAAACTCTATCCCCAAAACGCATTCCCATAACCGCTTGATCTTTTGGAAGGGGCGGGGTTTGGATTGCTGCACCTGTTGTTTTTTTTTTCTTCTCCCTATTCCTTCTCCTGGACGGTGGTCTCCCCTTGCCAGTGGCCAGGGCAGGGCGCTGGTAGTGGATGAGACTCTCCATCCCAGATAGCAAGGATAACTTACCACAAACTTGTGTCAGGGTTACATTGTAATTCTTGTTAACTTGCTGCGCACATTTCCGGGCAGGTTGTAGACTCGCAGAACACTCGCGGCAGCACAAGTTCTAGGCAACACTTTTGGAATTTGTAGCAAATTTGCTCGGCAAGTCACAAGCCTGTCCTGCAAGTCCTGCAGGTCCTAGGCCTTGTTCACGCCAAGCGCGTTCCAGGAGCAGAGCAATTACAGACCGGAGCCAAACTGCGTCCGATGTATTCCAATGGTATTTTTAGCTCCAGTTCACATCGCAGCGTTCCGTTCCAGAGCAAGTAAAAAAAACTGCAGCGGGCCCTATTGTACCTGCTCTGGAACGCATGCAAACGCATCAAAAACGCATGCAAATGCCCTGGAACGCACTGAAAGCCCATTTTAAACGGGGGAAAAAAAACATTTAAAAAAAAAAACGGCCCGGTACGCATCAAAAACGCGGCACAACCCACTGCGCTGCGTGTGCAGAAACTCATGCAGATCTGCTCTGCATTTGATGTGAACAAGGCCTAAAGGTGCCCATACACTGCTCGATTCTCGTACGAGAATCGCGGGAAATCCCGCGATCTTACGAGAATCGAGCAGCGTGAACGAAGACGTGCGACCGTTTCTACTGTACGGTCGCACGTCTTTTGTCTAAGGAGCACGCTAGAAAACGGTGCTCGGGAGACAAATGCCGAACGGCCGGTGTGCGCACACTGCCCGTTCAGCATTGCGGTCATCGGAAGCCCGCCCCTCAGGGGGGAGGGCTTGCGATGATCGAGAGTACGATCTGCCTGTCCAAGATGGGCAGATCGTACTTTTTTTAAAATTACTTTACAACCATCGCAAGACTAAGGTCTTGCGATGGTTGTAAAGTGTATGGCCACCTTTAGCAAGAGCTCTGCGAGTGTACAACACTTTTGCAAAGCGCGTTGATCTGGAGACTTGCTGTAATTGCTGCAACAGAATTGTGAAGCGCGGCAAGTCTGCAATAGTTTAGCGAGTCATTTTCAAACTTGCAGCTCAATTGCTTGCTATCTGGGATGCCTATGGTCGATACTTACAGCCCCTCCTCCACCCCATGTCTAATTTTGTCAGCGCATTTCACTCCATTTGTTCTAATGAACTTGTGTATGATTTCCTGCCCCGTCTGTAGCAATTTGCCGCCGCTCTTTCTTTTTTTTTTTTTTTGAAACGCAGGTACCTGCAGCATCCCCTCGACTGGGAATGACGAGCGGAAAACACAAAAGGAGCGGAAATAACGTTTTCTCCACGAGTTCTATTCTTAACTTGTGTGCCGGGGCGAAACGGGATTCATTTCCTTCTGACACTCACACTCTGGAATTAGCAGCGGAGCCGCTCAGCCAAGCCACGATGTGTTAATCACCAGCAGACGCGACCTCTTAAAGCGCACCTGCGCCCTTCCGAAATATATATCGGGTGTTAAAAAAGCAGGACGGTGAAATGACCAGCCTTGGAGCGAGCGCCCGACGCCCATACGTTACAGGGCTTGCCGCCACTGAAAATGTCCATATCCCAAATTTAAAGACAACCCAAGGCCAACAAATGGAAATTAAAATAATGGAAATTTTTGGTACAAAAGTACAATTTTGTTAAGAAACTGAAAACATTGTAAAGCAGATCGTGCAGTACGGTGCAAAGTCCACTTATAATGTCCCCTCCCCCCATTCACTGGTGAAAATGGCTGCCTATAGTGTCTTCCGTACCTGTAAAGTAGAAGGTTAGATTTTATACCCACATTGTCCCCCGTCCTTCCAGGAAGATACCTTGGAAACGCCATGAAAAGACTCTCCAGTCCATTACAAGAGTCTTGTAAAGGACTGAGCATGGAGTCCTTGTGAGCAGGGATGAGAGTTGGGTTCAGGTTGACCATGAATTAGACCCAAACACATGCCAAACCTCCATCGGGGTCCCAGCAACCAATGACGCCATGCGTTCTACACAGCATCTTTAGTTGACTGGTGGCTGAGCCGTACAGGATCATTGATTGCTACAACGCCGGTGGGCACAATATAACCTACGACACTGTTGGGCTGCCAACTTCTTGGCAACCAATGACTGGTGTCTGAGCCGCACAG
This sequence comes from Nanorana parkeri, assembly GCF_000935625.1. Taxonomy (NCBI): domain Eukaryota; kingdom Metazoa; phylum Chordata; class Amphibia; order Anura; family Dicroglossidae; genus Nanorana; species Nanorana parkeri. The sequence goes on from NW_017307617.1 coordinate 29,814, forward strand.
AGTGATTGGTTGTTGCTAAGACACACATGGGCACACCCTAACAACTAAGGATGCTGTGGGAAGGCCAACGTCTTAGCAACCCATGACTTGAGGCTGAGACATACAGGATCATTGGTTGCTAGAACGCAGGTGGGCACACCATAACCTACGACTCTGTTGGGCTGCCAACTTCTTATCAACCAATGACTGATTTCTGAGCCGCACAGAGTGATTGGTTGCTAGGACACACATGGGCAGATCCTAACAGCCAATGATGCTGTGGAGAGACCAATGTATTAGCAACCAATGACTGGTTGCTGAGACATACAGGATCACTGGTTGCTAGAACACAGGTGGGCACACCATAAGCCTACAACACTGTTGGGCCGCCAACTTCTTAGCAACCAATGACTGGTGTCTGAGCCGCACAGAGTGATTGGTTGCTAGGACACAGATGGGCACACCCTAACAACCAATGATGCTGTTGGGAGGCCAACATCTTACCAACTAATGACTGGGGTCTGAGCCGTGCAGGATCATTGGTTGCTAGAACGCAGGTGGGCACACCATAATCAATAACTGTTGGGCTACCAACTTCTTAGCAACCAATCACTGGTGTCTGAGCTCTACAGAGTCATTGGTTGCTAGGATGCAGATGGGCAGCTTTGTACAAACAGATCAAACATGTGACATCATTACATGTCCTAGTATGAGCCCTCCAGGGGGGTAACAATGATCAGCAATGGTGCATCATATGTTCCTTTGCTGTTTCCATGGTACACCAAGCGCTTCTTCAGGGAATCAAATCTGAGCCCTCTTCTAAGATATGAAAGAGAATCTAGAAAAAAAATATTGATACTTTTTTAAGTTTTCCTGATTTTGCAATTTCTATTAGGACATAATTGGTTGGAAAGTGTTGGAACCTCCTGTCAGTTTGTGACCCTGCCAGGGAGAGCTGCCCCATTAGTCCTGGTGACCATTGTTACCGGGACAATAAATGACGGGAAAATCCAAATGTTTATGGTGTCACCAGAAATGTCCCAGAGTCTAAGAAGGGATTCCCCTCACTTCCTGTTGTGTCTCTGGAACAGGGAGTGAAGGGAAATCTCCCCAATGCGACGCAGATACAAAGGTAACAGAAAATGTAACTCTTCTCCTACCCTATCCAGAGTTTAGGAAATTTTGGCTGCAGACATACTTATTGGGATGTGAGAACTCGTTAAACAATAGAGGTTCGAGAAGTGGGTGGAGCTGGGGCCAAACAAACTCCAAAAGAAAACATTTTATCTGGGGTTTGCCTTTAAGCCGCCATTAGCCGCCTGGCCCAAAAGCCAGCAGGAGCCGCCACGGCTTGGCAAGACCCGCTAATTGCAGCGTGCGCCGGCGGTGAGAACTTATGTCAAGAGCTCCATCCATAAAGATAAGTAGCACTTCTATTGCAACTGAGCACAGAAAAAGAAAAAAAGCAAAGATCACAGGGACAACGTGACCGCCTAATGCACATGGCAGCCGGCCGGCGCCCGAGATTTACCAGGCCGTGCATAGAATTACTGAAATCCTGGCGGATGTAGCGACGCCGCGGTTAAACAATCGCCTTCCCATTCTACAGCACCAAAGGCAACCGCTACAAAGGATCGAACGCGTAAAGTCGCTTTCAAAGAATGTAACCCCTGATTACAAGCATCCTTTACACCAGTCGCCCCCCACCCCCCCCGCCCACCTCTGTCGCATTCCGCATTGTGCCGTATTCATCCTGCGGCGCGCGAGTATCTGTGATGTGCGCCTTGTATAGATGTGTGCCTCGTTAGCGCCTGTTCTACGCTTTTTTGATAGGCCGGTGTTTATTATTTATGTGAACCTTGTTAGCACTCGCCATTCATACTGATGTATTGTTTGCATGGCGGAGAGAGCGTCTAATTGGAGAGGGAGAGAGAGAGAGTACGGGCAGGTACGCGCGAGCGGGCAAGGAGCGCCTACTAGAACCCGTTGTCTATACATCGGGTCAATGCAAGGAGCGGAGATCAAGGGCAAACTCGGGGAAAAGCTTTTCCACTTTCGAACGTGGACCCCACCCCCCCCTTTGTTTCGGGTCCCGGAGCACAAGGGCCAAAGGCTTACAGGCTGCAATGTATTTTACATGAGTGAATATTAGATAAAAATGTATCGCTCGTATACGCGTTTGATGTTTCCACTTAACATGACTAGGGCCCGGCTAACAGTTCTGTGCGCTTATTTTCAGAGGAAGCCTGTGCCGAGCGTAATAAAAGGCGAGAGCGCCAAGCTGTAGAAATCGGTCCAGATGTAGTTTTCTTTTTTGTTACAAAGAAAAAAAGGTCTTTAAAAATGTTCATCCGAGCCCTCTGAACCAGACTGCGGACTTGAGCGAGCTCCGAAATGCGTTCAATGACATTTCATATCCGAGGATTAAATCCTTCAGTCCGAAACCCTGCTGAACAACAACATCTAAGCCCTGATGAGGGGGGGGGGGGGGAGGGGCTTCCATGTAACCTCGAAACTCATTTCTTGTTTATTATTACAACAACACTTTTTGATTGTAACGGACACAAAAAAATCTGGACTGATTTCCATGGCTTGGCGGCTCCAGTCATCCCGCTCCACATAAGAGGAATGTTTCAGGGACCGTGCTGAGCATACCCTTGGCATTAGAGAGCTGCCGTAGCACAGCATTCACCTCATCTCATTGGATCAACCATTCGGCTTGGACTCCAGTGATCCACCAAACCATCTCCAGAAAGGACGTCACTGTTGACCTGCTTCTGAAAATAATTGTTAATTGGTTGACCTGGAACAGGCATGCGGCTAGCAAAGCGATTTGCATTCTTGTTCTGGTTCAGCGATTCCGATTCTTTAGATCGAAACCCAATGGCCCTAAATACTTGTGAAATTTAACATGTTAGTGCCATTGCAAAGTTGTTTTTTGAATTTGTCAGCTTTTCATTAAAACAATAATACCTGATGGTCCTCCATATTGTGCTCCTGCTCTGCCCACTGGACAAGGGGGGCATGGTTCAACTCCAAATGTGGACTTCACAATGTATGGCATTACCCTATCATTGGTGTGATTGGGACAAAATAAGCCCTATCATTGGTGTGATTGGGATAGAATAAGCCCCACCGTTGGTGTGATTGGGACTAAATAAGCCCTATCATTGGTGTGATTGGGATAGAATAACCCCCATCATTGGTGTGATTGGGATAGAATAAGCCACACATGAAACGCAGCCCTGTCCGACCTGATTTTTTATCTTTTGCAGTTAAGTAACACTTACGAGTCTTGTCCCTCCCCCAGCAGAAAACACCTAAAGCTGCACCTGCGTAACCGTGTACCCTTAGGGGGTGATTCATAAAATATTTGCGTAGTTGCCTATGAGAGAGTCACAGCACTTAATGGCCACCAGATGGATCTGGGGAGCAGAGGAAATTCCATGCCCCTTGGCTCCACCTAGTGGCCATATTGTGCAGCCAATCCCATTCGCATAGCTATTCTCTATGCAAAAAGCTTAATAACTCACCCCACTAGTGTCCACTGTGGTGGCCCCATACAGCTCAACCTTCTGCTCCTCAGGTCCACCTAGTGGCCATATTATGCTACCAATCTCATTTGCATAGCCGTTCTCTATGCAAATGCTTTATAAGTCACCCCATTATTGTCCAGTCTGGTGGCCCCATACAGCTCATTCCTGTCTGCCACTAGTGTACACGTAGGATACATGGCGGCAGGATCTGTGAATGCGCTGAACGTACAGCAAGGCTAAGACCCCATATATCCCAATTTGTCACAAAATACATTCATCTAGAGCTGGCGTGTGAAGCCAACATGACTCATTTACAGCGGCTGCCTGTGGACTCCGCGGTCGATCGCAGGCAATTTTTGGCCTGCAAATTGCCCATTTTATTTAGGCTTTACCACCTATATTCAGCAGCTTGCTCTCAGATCCGTAATGACTGCGCTAGTAGATAAGTCACTCATGCTTAGGTATCCGAGATTCCCTCCCCGTCTGCCGAAAATGAAAATTAAGCGCCTGGATGGCAGGCAACGTGCAGCGCGCGCATCCTATGTGGCGAATACCTTTTGAAGTGAGGTGATGACTCCGGGGAGCCGATGAACTTCGGGAAGTCGATGAGCAGAGAAAATAAAATTTCACGCTCCGCATCTCTGACGTCCAGAAATGGAGCCCGGCGTGTCAGGGCACAGCGGGACGGCTAGATTAGATTAAGAGAGGGGTTCCCTTTTAATTCATGCCAAGTGGCGGGGTTAAAGGGCGCGGCCGCTGCTAATCGAAAGCCAGGAGGGAATAATTGCTGCGACTTTGACACTAAAAAGATTAATGAATGTATCACAATTAGATCATTTTTTGGCACGGCCTGTCACAGTATCCATTTTTTCCCCCCTGCCGATGTTTTATTGGGTTGGATACACTCCTCGTTCTCGGGGTGGGTCCCCAAATGACCACCGGCTTCAGCTCAGGGTCCCCAAATGACCACTGGCTTCACCTCAGGGGCCCCAAATGACATCATCCTGGTACCCCAAGCACCATTGCTCCTCCATAACAAGATATTTGTTCTTATATTATTGGCTACATTGTGAATGAAGAGCCAAGTGCATGGATCGTTCCGTGGTATGGGGCCCCCCGACGTGTGCTGTTGTCTCGGGACCGTTCCTATTGTTCTCAAGTTATTCCCAAAAGATCTGAAAAGTCGGGACTGAGCGAAATGTATCATTTTATTAAACTTGACCAAAGACATCAATGTCCACATGTAATAAGGGAAATGTAAACCAAACAATGAACTTCTCTTCTTTGCTCCCTTTTGGTCTGTTGAGGCGTATGTAACCCCTAAAGGCCCCGTTCACACTACTGAGCTGCGGTCATGTGCATTACACGCCGTCTGTCGCAACGCTTGGCGTATGCCGTTCGCATGGCATTCCTGCCACTCGATGGATAAGAATTCCTATGCTCCTCGGCTCCACCTAGGGCCAGGAATGCCACCTGAACATTTTTATAGGAGACATAAAAGTGCCATTGTGTAATTATTTTAGGTCTTTTTTTTTTTTTTTGAACCTCCAATGCTAGACCTTTGTCTTGCGATGGTTGTAAAGTACTTAAAAAAAACGTACGATCTGCCCATCTTGGACAGGCAGATCGTACTTGCCATGATCGCAAAGCCGCGCCCCCTGAGGAGCGGGCTTGTGATGACCGCAATGCCGAACGGGCAGTGTGCGCTTACGCACACCGGCCCGTCCGGCTTTTATCGTACGAACATGCTACACACCCGCCGAACGTCGTACGATACCCGGCGGGTTTTCGAACATGTTCCACACATGTTCCACACACCTTACGATCATCGTACGATCGCGGGATTTCCCGCGATTATCGTACGATTATCGCAAGGTGTGTGGGGACCTTTACTGCTCCTGGTCCAATCCACTGCACATGTTAGGGGGGGGGCGTGGTTTATAACCAAGCTGTGGATCCAACCTGCCCCATTTCAGACTGACTCACTCTTTAGTATGTTAAAGGGTCAGTTCACTGTTTTACAAAATGATAAAAGGTGAACTAAGACCCCCTCCTGGTCCCCGCTGAACTGACCTGCAATGATGACCATCACCTGCTGGGGCTGCAAATCAACAGAATGCAATGACCTCACTGAACAATGAGAATCTCTTTTGAGCATTTTTCTTACCATTGGAAGAGAAGCTCATTTCAAATTTCAAGTGTTGGGACGGGGTGCCAGCATTGTATGGCACGGAGTGGGCAGCGGGCGATAAGTGCCGTGGGGATCAGGAATGGAGGAGAGGTGTGGGGGTGCGCTAACCCTTGAAGCTTCCATTCTCTGAATACCTGAGGGCCCAGCTCTACTGCGCACCTGTCGGCCATTTTACATTTCTGTAAAGAAAAGTCCTGCCACAAGGTCCCCGACGGCACCTTAAAGGTATACTCCGCCTTTTGCAAAATGTTAATAAATGCTCCCACAAAATAACTGTACTTGTTACATTTTTGCATTGAAGCCTTGCAGAGCACTGCAACGGCGATCAGAGCATCACGGGTGCAATGCGCAGGCTCCTGCGTGCTTTACATCCCAGCCCCAGGTCTGTACAGAGACAATTGAACTCAATCGTGGTGACATCCCCAGGCTTGCCCCTGTGCTCAGTGAGTATCTCCGCAGCAGTGGCAGATGGGACTCGTAGTCCTTCTGTTAATGAATGGATAATGTGGCTGTGTAGGCGGAGCCACATTTAAAATCTGAAGTCTTGCCGGCTAGTGGGGATTTCGGCTCCAAAAAAAGGGATTTACTATATAACTCCTGATTAGGCTTCCAAGCATGTAGCAGTGCCTCGGCGCCCTCTGTTCCTGTAGCCTGTCTGGACTTATCTGGGCATATGTCACCCATTTCTGCCTTTGAATACTGGATTATACTTAAAGGAGAACTATGAGGGGGGGAGGGGTGCTTTTCACTCACCTCATAGTTCTAGCCGACCTGTGACAATGAGACTGTCACAGGTCGGCTCAGTAGATCGGGAAGTGAGCGAACACATACCGGGTTCGCTCACCTCTCGATCCTGTCACGGCTCTCTGCCGTGACAGGGGAGGGGCTGGATTCCCCTCTCCCCGCTCCGATCTGCCAGCGCTGACTGGCGGAACGGACGGGGGAGGGGGCGGGTACAGCTGGCTCTGCCTCTAGATAGGCAGAGCCAGCTGTCACTCACGCAGCTGGGCGGATCCCGTCGTCTAAGTTGCTGTAGCTCGCGGTATACTGAGCTTAGGGTGACGGGAGGACGCTAGTTTGTGTCCTCCCGTTACGCTAAGGAGAACTATGGGGAAAAACACTGACCCCATAGTTCTCCTTTAACCACTGAGCCACTGTGCAGCTACATAGAGGCACCAGCAATGGGACATCTTGCGGAACGGATGGGACCATTGGGGATGTTTCTTTTAAGGGTCGCTCTACTTCAGTGGGGTGCATTGTAAGAATTACTTACTTCGCATCATTGCTGCGGCTCCTCTGTGACACCCAAGATGTTCTGAAAACCACGGAGGTTGAATGCATCCACAAACGCGCGGGAGAAGGCATTATGAGGGGCCCCGGCCCCAAAAGGAGCCACCCAAGGATAGCCTGTGCCTTCAATTATATGGTGGTCACGACGGTGCAGCCGCACAGCACAGTAGAATGGATGAGGAAGGAGAAAGCCAATTGTACGTGCTTCATCATCCACAACCGGACTCGCCTCGCACTGTATGAAGGATTAGATTGCCCGAGACTCGGTCCACTTTAAATGCCGAAAGTGGCTGACAGGTTCCTTTTACCAATAAGGATAATTAAAACAGGACAGGACTGGAGTGTTTATGCCGGCGACCTTCCGCCTTCATGATGCGACCTTGCTCTTTAGAACGTGTCTTTATTGTAGTATGGATCTGCTCTGCTGCATGTGTCAAGTGGATAGAAAATCTGTAAATCCAGACTTGTCCTGCGAGGCTCAGTTATCCGCATTCCAACAAATCTCTCCACTTGACAAATCAGCTCTGAGGAATAAAACGGGATTTGGACGGATTTTCTCACTGGAGAGATTCTGTCGCGATCTTGACTCCCGCAGCCGGGCAGCCATCTTGTTCTATTCCAAAGAATGGCGCAACGCCGAAGGCTGCGGCCTCTCTAGAGTGGCGCGTGGAAGGCCGGCGATGAACCGTGGCTACAAAGTGACCACTGCAATATGGATTGAACTTGGTGGATCTGTGTCTTTAGCCAACCGTACCAACTATGGGACTATGATATCAACATTTGAATATTGAGATTAATATTCTCAATATTGAGATGTGAGATGAATAACGCGCTGGATTAGTTTGATCCTCGTTCATTGTATTACTTTGTTGCTGTGCTGTATGTGTATAGGCCAATGTAGTTGGATCTGTATGTGCGTATTATAATTAATCGATAAAAAAAAAATTTGATTAATCGAACACGAAAATGTTAATCAATAACAGCCCTAATTAAAAGATCCAGCTGTTCTGGAAAGAGATGATTCTCTGGATTGGAAAAATATCATCACACCTTATTACAGGGATGGACAAATCCCAGGTGCCAGGTCACCAATACTGCTTAGAAATTTCAGCTGGCACCCAACTTTTGAGGTTTTCTCTAGTTGTTGTCAATGGAGCTGGCACCTAAAAAATCCTGCTGACTCCTGAATTCCGTATACATTTGTCCACCCCTGCTCTATATACAGTATACAGTGTGTATGTATATATATATATATATCCATAGGATAGATTTAGCCGTTTCCCTGGAGTTGCCCTCTATGTATAACGTTTCATCTTTTCTTTCCACCTTTATCCTCCTCGCTCCGCTCAGCCTTCCCACTTTCGCCGTTATCCAGCTGACGGCCATAATTGCCTGAAATTGTCATAATGACACAGATAATGAAAATAATAAGGCTCCTTTATTACAGGGAATGCCCATCAAAGGCGGCCGGCGCTGCGTTCCCCCCTGTCATTGTGCTGGAGGTGACGGGGGTTTAATGCCAATAGCTAGTGCAGAGCCGCACATCTCCCGTAATCACGGGCGCTGGGGAATGGAGGGGATTTAAAAAAAAAAGAATGACAGTCATTAGGCGCGTGCGGGGGACTTTTGGCGACATCGGCGTTTTTTTTTTTGAACAGTGAATGCCGAAATGACTCACTGCGCAATCAGGCCGGACTGCAGTAATAATCGTTTTAATAAAGATCTTTGCGCTGCCATGCAGTAGATCGGCCGGCTCTAAAGGGGCTGAAAGGAAAAGGGCTGCCGTTGTTTTTTAAGGTCTGAATAGACGTTTGGCTGTTGGCGGGGGAACGAAAAACAAAAAAAGGTCGACTCGGAAAACAAAAACATTCAATTTTTTGAATGTTATCAAAGCCGCCATTCTTATAATCTCCGGTCCATTCTCCATAACAATCTGTGCTCGGACGTGACGCTTCCTATTCCTCTACGACCGCCAATCTTTACCAGCCCCCCCTGTGCTCAGACGTGACGCTTCCTATTGCTCTACGCCCGCCAATCTTTACCCGCCCCCCCTTTGCTCCTACGCGCCCCTTCCT
>NW_017307617.1:39024-39921 GCF_000935625.1 Nanorana parkeri
AATAAAGATCTTTGCGCTGCCATGCAGTAGATCGGCCGGCTCTAAAGGGGCTGAAAGGAAAAGGGCTGCCGTTGTTTTTTAAGGTCTGAATAGACGTTTGGCTGTTGGCGGGGGAACGAAAAACAAAAAAAGGTCGACTCGGAAAACAAAAACATTCAATTTTTTGAATGTTATCAAAGCCGCCATTCTTATAATCTCCGGTCCATTCTCCATAACAATCTGTGCTCAGACGTGACGCTTCCTATTCCTCTACGACCGCCAATCTTTACCAGCCCCCCCCCAATCTGTAGCTGGTGCCCCCCTGTATCTTGGTAAATAAGACATAAGAGAGCGCGCCATCAGGATGGAATTTCGCCCACGGTGACGGAGAGAAGACACCTATATGTAATCCGCACTTTCCTTATCTCACGCAGAGCTCAATCTGCAGGCGCGGGCCCGTGCGGCTTTCCAGCCTGCCCCGTCCCGGTGACATAATTAGGGTAATCAATAGTCATTACTAGCAGGCATCTGTTGGCGGTGACACAGTGAGGGTCTGCAGGGAAGGCACGCTGTGATTAGAGCGGGGAGCGGGGGTCCCGGGAGGGGAGCTGACATTCAACTCTCTGCAAGTGGCAGCAGTAAATCTGCCAGCACAGTAGCTATCGCTTACCACCCCGGGCAAGGTGGCACCTGTAGGGGAAAGGGGGGTGGGGGGGGCAGATACCATAAATATGTGAGCTCTGAACGGCACAAAACATACGGATGTATGGAGGGGATGCTCCCGTCTGTGTGTACTGTGCCGGCTGGAGCCCCATTTAAAGAAAAAAGCCGGCCCCACTAAACACTGTCCCTTCAGATTGCGGTGCATGCGAGGGAGCGAAATGACCTCTATTGGTGGAGAGATATCCGCACTTTAAT
>NW_017307617.1:39973-40393 GCF_000935625.1 Nanorana parkeri
TATAAGAGGGATGCACCGATACTGATACTAGTATCGGTGCCGCTGCCGAGTATTTGGGTGAGTACAAGTACTCGCCCAAATGCTCTGATGCCCAGCCCGATACCTGAGCTTCCGATGTCAGGAAAAGCCGTGCAGCGAGTCATTACACGTGACCAGGGAGCATGGAGCCGGCTTCCCGGCCAATCAGGAAGCTGGGTGCCTCGTCACTGCATGCTGCCTGGCTTCCTTAATCGGACTTCCTGTATCGGTATTTGGTATCGGCCAGTAACGAAAAGAAAAATATTGGTAATCGTACTTGAAACCGGTAATTGTGCATCCCTAATATATATATATATATATACACTGAGTGGGCAGATTATTATGACCCCCCATCAGTACTTGGTTGGGCCGCCTGGTGACTCCACGAGATGGTGAAAGGTG
>NW_017307617.1:41320-46261 GCF_000935625.1 Nanorana parkeri
TATAAGAGGGATGCACCGATACTGATACTAGTATCGGTGCCGCTGCCGAGTATTTGGGTGAGTACAAGTACTCGCCCAAATGCTCTGATGCCCAGCCCGATACCTGAGCTTCCGATGTCAGGAAAAGCCGTGCAGCGAGTCATTACACGTGACCAGGGAGCATGGAGCCGGCTTCCCGGCCAATCAGGAAGCTGGGTGCCTCGTCACTGCATGCTGCCTGGCTTCCTTAATCGGACTTCCTGTATCGGTATTTGGTATCGGCCAGTAACGAAAAGAAAAATATTGGTAATCGTACTTGAAACCGGTAATTGTGCATCCCTAATATATATATATATATATACACTGAGTGGGCAGATTATTATGACCCCCCATCAGTACTTGGTTGGGCCGCCTGGTGACTCCACGAGATATTTTTTTTTAAATTAAATGTCATTCTGTATGTATATATCTATAATGCAGGCGCAGCAATAATTGGGACGGTGTGCAGAACTCAATGCCATGGCACTCTGTTCATACGCCCCGCACAACAATCCGCTCCTCTCCTATTTATAAATGATCGGCATTATTAGCTGCTTGGGAATTTCTTCGATTTCATCTGTCGCAGGAGTGGCCTCCATGTAAAGAATTCCCGGCATGCGTTTCTCCCTCTCCTGAGGTTGCAGCGAGCTGCACTGTTTGTAGGCAGAGAGGGGAAGCAAAGTGCAGAACAGACGTGAGGAAATGAAGAGCGCAGATCACGCAGAGGTAGAACATGGCAGAAAGGTGACCGTTACCCTCGTAGCCCCGTGATCCCCCGCGGCGCGCCCGCTCGTATCTCGCACCATCTTTCATCTTTTAGCCTTTTTTTTATACCCGGAAAGAGATTAATGTCGCCGCGGGAGGCTGCAGATCGCAGTTCTGCATTAGCCTCTGTCACCTCGGCCCGGGGACGCTTCTCCATGAATCACCGGCTCCTCGGCCCTGAACTTGTCACACCCCCAGCGACCGCTGAGAGGGATTATTTTTTTTGAAGGTGTGAAGTGAACTTTTTATATGAACTGGGTGAAAATTGCAACGTTGTATCGCATCAGCGTATAAAATCTAACTCCGGACCGAAGGTTAAAGGGGAAGTCCAACTTTCGCAAAAAATTTATCAAATGCGTTTATTATCTGTTTGCATCCAAATCTGCAGAGCATTGCAACTGCAATCAGTGTTGTGTTGCGGATGAGACGTTCAGGCTCAGGGCCGTCCCTTTAATGAGGCAGCCTGAGGTTGTTGCCCCAGGCAGGTCACATGGGGGGCAGGCAGAACAGAATGGCCTCTTTGCTGCACAATGTTTGTAGTGTGCCTGCCGCCCCCTTTCCGGCCAGAGTGTCCCGGGTTGCGCTAAGAGGGGGGCGGGAAGATGCAGAGCCTGCAGAGGACAGGGTCGCTCTCGTGTCTGGGGGTGCTGCGTCCTCTACCCATTTACTGATTGCATGCACCCCCCCAGATGGCAAAGAGTCTGCTCAGGCTCCTGCATTGTTGCCCCCCACCTCCAGGTTGCTAAGGGGGGGGGCGGGGAGATGGGTAAGTAAGTACTATACAAATCTCCCCGTCCAGCTCTTAACAACGTGGAACGCTCCGGCCGGCGTCCTGCCCAGCTCCTAGCAACCAGTGACATCACTGGTTGTCAGGAGCTGGGCGGGTCGCCGTCCAGCGCATCCCAGGTTGCTAAGAGCCAGGCAGAGGGCAGCGTCACTCTTGTGTCTGGGGGGTGCTGCGTCCTTTACCCACCACCCACAGCTTTGATTGCATGCACCCCCCCTCCCCCTCTGCTCAGGCTCCTGCATTGTTGCCCCCCAGGTCTGTACGGAGGTACCGGCCTTCTGTTATGGAGGAGGCAATCAATGGACTACAAGTGCGGTGATGTGACAGTACTTGTGCCCCATTGAGACCTGTGTGGGACTTGTAGTCTTCCCGTATACAGATCCTGTGAATGGATGACGCGGCTGTGAAGGAAGAATCACACACAGTATACAAAATTTAAAGCAGGGAGAAGAACCCCACAATTCCAGTAAGTGGGGGGCTTTTTTTTGAGGGGGGGGGGGAGTTGGGGCTGTGACCATGTTTCCTGTCATGAGCATAAGATGAATCACGGTCACAAAGGTGGACTGTTCCTTTAAACACAGCACACGTTGGCACTTACCCCTGGCTGCGACTTGCCCAGAGCCCAGGCCGCCTAGCCATCAGCGCCATCACGTCTGAAGGTCACGTACCCGTCATAGCTCTGAGAGCGCCTCGCATGCGGCGGGAGATACGGAGCTGATGGGCCGTCAAGGAAGAAAAATGGAGCTCAGTGTGAAGAGGGAGCCGGGCCGCTGACAGGAAATGCATGTGCCCAGGCAGGGGGTGCCGGCAGAGGAAAAGGAGGGGGAGGGGCAATACTGGGGAGCGAAAAGGGATCTCAGCAATGACAATGTCAGAAGACAAATGAGACGGACGGAGCAGATGACACGGCACTTCTGGAATATATTCACCGTGTTGTCACTCCGCTCGGACTATCTATGGACAAGGAGGTCATATATTCTGAATGATACAACGACGAGGGAGGGCCTCATCTCTACACCGCCGGGCGCGACTCGTCATAGAAGACTGAAGGGGAGGACGGAGGTCAGATAGGAGACTGAAGGGGAGGACGGAGGTCAGATAGAAGACTGGAGGGAAGGGGGGAGGACGGAGGTCAGATAGAAGGGCCCATGCTGCAGTATTTAGGTGCAAGGTTATTTATTTTTGAACCCTGACCTTCCCGGCAGCAGAGGGGTTAAGATAAGGAGCGGCGAGGCCGCCCAGCCCTATCCGTTGATTGGCCCGTGGGAGGTCAGTTGGTTTAGCGAGCATCGCCAATTGCCTGTCAGGGAGAATCTGCCGCTCGGCTCACTTCCCCCTCCAGATAAATGAGTCGTTTAATTCCCGGCCATTATTCCGAACTCATGATTTATTAACCCCTTCTCTTAGATCCTCCCGGTCCCCGTCCTCCGGCTGCAGCGTCGCTGGAGGTATGAATACGACTTGAAGGGGGAAATACAACAGATTCTGGAGAACTTTTATAGTAACGATACATTGTGTGCACAATTATTATTATTATACAGGATTTATAGAGCGCCAACAGATTGCGCAGCGCTGCACAATATAAGGAAGACATTACAATCACAATACAATACAAGATGGTGAGGAGGGCCCTGCCCCTGAGGGCTTACAATCTAAAAGGGGAGGGGCCAGTGATACATGAGGAGGGAGCTGTGTGGGGGATGAATTATTTGAGAACATGATCGTTGAGCGGTTAGGTTGAGGTGGGATCGGCTTCCCTGAAGAGATGAGTCTTAAGGGATCACCTAAAGGCAGTCAGAGTGGGAGATAGACGGACAGGTTGGGGTAGAGAGTTCCAGAGGATGGGAGAGACTCTAGAGAAGTCCCGGAGGAAAGCATGGGAGGAATTGACGAGGGAGCTGGAAAGCAGGAGGTCTTGTGAAGAGCGGAGGGGACGGTTAGGGTGATACTTTGAGACGAGGTTGGAGCTGTAGACGGGGGCGGAGTTGTGGACGGCTTTGTAAGCCATTGTTAATATTTTGAATTTGATCCTTTTGGGCGAGTGGAAGAAATGACGAGGCAACTTGTATCTTTGAGGATTCATTTCATTATTGATTATCTCCAGAGCTCTCCGTCATCCAAAATGTTCATAAACCTCACACCTGAATATTTAGGAAAGTAAAAGTGAGGTTTTGGCTTTCTTAGGAGGATTTTTTGGGTGAGGACAATTATTGGGAACTATCAGTGGGCGGGATTATTATGGAAACGGAACATTTTCCCGTCTCACTTGTTTCTTTTCATCTGGTAAAGGGAGAAGAAGAAACAAACCACCCAAAATGTACAAACCAAAAACAAAATCAGTGACCAATATCGCCAATACCCGTCCTCAGCCCCCCATCCATGGAGTCTGTCAGTCCTCAGCCCCCCATCCATGGAGTGTGTCAGTCCTCAGCCTCCCATCCATGGAGTCTGTCAGTCCTCAGCCCCCCATCCATGGAGTGTGTCAGTCCTCAGAGGAATTGGATGCATGCGATGGAGCATTGTCCTGCATACATATCATGCTCAGACCTCTTCCTGGACCACGGCTTGAAGAAAGTGTCTTCTAAAACCTGGCAGAAGGTCCGGGAGTTGATTTTGAGTCTCATCTTCAACCCGAAAAGGTCCAACTAGCTCATCTTTATTAATACCGGCCCACCAGTACCCCCCCACCCCCACCCCCACCTTGCTGGCGTCTGAGTGGAAGTGGAGCTCTGTGCCCGTTACTGATCCAGCCGCGGGCCCATCCATCTGGTCCATCAAGAGTCCCTCTCATCTCCTCAGTCCATGAAACCTTTGTAAGATCCGCCTTCAGATATTCCTTGCGTGCATGCGTGTGTACCCGAGACAGATTTCTAGCTTTAGAATGACTCTGTTCATCGGCAGGCTGCACTCAAGGCTGCAGATAACAATAAGGTTGCACCCTAACATACTAAGGCAACGCACCTGCATCGTGGCGCACAACACAAAAATCATTCATTGCGGTGCGAAGCTTGGATCAGTTAGGATTTTGTTTAGCGGCTCGTTCATTATCTGCCAAGAAGACCGCCGCAGGAATGGGCCCGTGTTATTAAAACGCATCCTGCATGCCGCAACACCCCCGCGCACCCCCCACCGCGGACTATCAAACATGTATTTGGCTCAGCGTGCACGACGGGAGAGAGGTGGCAAGGTGAGGGCAGGCAGCGCGAGAAGGCCCCGAGCCCCCCGCCGGCTGCAGGAAAGATCTTCCTCCTTCACTCATCATACGCTGTACACTGATAATGGCGCACAGCTGGCCAGAGACGGACCCGGGAAGCGCAAGGTCGCCGTTCACGGTTCAGCATCGTGTACAATTTTTTGGGGGTCTTCTTGTT
>NW_017307617.1:47457-62227 GCF_000935625.1 Nanorana parkeri
TGTATATATATAGAGAGCAGTGGGATACTTTTTGGTTTTCGGCAGATTGTTTTCTCTTCCATACTGGCAGCCGAAGGGTTAAGGACGGCCGGGGTCCGCGTGACATATGGCGACGGAAGAGCCGATTCGCCGTCTATCATATGACAGCGCCGCTGATCAGATTGTGAGCCGTTAATCGGATTGGGCTTGGCGGGTGTTAACCGGATTAAGCCGGCTGTATTCCGCGCCCCGGTCAGAACATTAAAGTAGCTATTACGCCTCCCGCACCGAGCCATGGCTGCCTCCCGCCGTCACCCGGCACCCGGAGGCACCTTCCAAATTAATGCCCCCCCCGCCGCCTTCCCTCCATCTAGATCCCTTCCGGCAAAAGATGGCATGAGCCTTTCCCCTGCCGATGCCGCGTCCTCCAATGTCACACGGAGAGATAAGAGACTCGGAGATTGTCTGAGCTTTCCTCATTTAAAATAAAAACTCCAGACGGGTCTTAGAGTGCGAGTCCATCTTCTCCGACATTGCCGAAACACGCCCGCGGTGCTTCCTACGCAATCCCTCAACCTGCCGCCGCCGGCTCTGTGCGTATATGGTACGGCGCGGCGATGGGCTTTATATGTGCCTACAGCCGGCACCATCCCGTCCCTAGCACTGTGACCGCACGTCACCGACAAGTCTCCGGTCACTTGGCAACGATCAGGACGGGCTCCAGGTGACATGACCACTGTGCTAGCCAATCACAGCGATCACCAGGAAAATCGACAGGAAGGGGTTAATTCAATACCTAAAGGCCCCCTCCAGGTAAATGTATTGTATTCCGGTATCTGTGCGGGGTCAGCACCTGTAATGATGGTATTCAGTATATGGATTCCCCTTTATGTACCTTCCGTTGGTGTACAGAACGGCCCCAGAAATGTCACTTCCTGCTCCTGTGATTGGCTGACTGGTTTTCCCAGAAGTCTGCGCTAAGATACAAGTCAGATTTTAGGAATCTCCTGCAATAGGAATGTCATTTTTTGGTGGATATACCCCCGTAAGGGTTAAATACCTCTAAAGGGATGCCGACACTGCTCCTTTACTCATTGCCACACAGAGAGTCCTCCAGCTGAATATAATGGCCTCGGACTCCTCCCATTCATGAATCAGAGCCCACCAACTCAGGAATCAGACTCCTCCCATTCAGGAATCAGACCCAGCCAACTCAGGAATCAGACTCCTCTCACTCAGGAATCAGACTCCTCCCATTCAGGAATCAGACCCAGCCAACTCAGGAATCAGACTCCTCCCATTAAGGAATCAGACCCTGCCAACTCAGGAATCAGACTCCTCCCATTCAGGAATCAGACCCCACCAACTCAGGAATCAGACCCCTCCCATTCAGGAATCAGACTCCTCCCACTCAGGAATCAGACCCCTCCCACTCAGGAATCAGACTCCTCCCATTCAGGAATCAGACCCCACCAACTCAGGAATCAGACTCCTCCCATTCAGGAATCAGACCCCACCAACTCAGGAATCAGACTCCTCCCATTCAGGAATCAGACCCCACCAACTCAGGAATCAGACTCCTCCCATTCAGGAATCAGACCCAGCCAACTCAGGAATCAGACTCCTCCCATTCAGGAATCAGACCCCACCAACTCAGGAATCAGACTCCTCCCATTCAGGAATCAGACCCAGCCAACTCAGGAATCAGACTCCTCCCATTCAGGAATCAGACTCCTCCCATTCAGGAAAAATACCCCACCAACTCAGGAATCAGACTCCTCCCATTCAGGAATCAGACCCAGCCAACTCAGGAATCAGACTCCTCTCACTCAGGAATCAGACTCCTCCCATTCAGGAACCAGACCCAGCCAACTCAGGAATCAGACTCCTCCCATTAAGGAATCAGACCCTGCCAACTCAGGAATCAGACTCCTCCCATTCAGGAATCAGACCCCACCAACTCAGGAATCAGACCCCTCCCATTCAGGAATCAGACTCCTCCCACTCAGGAATCATACCCAGCCAACTCAGGAATCAGACTCCTCCCATTGAGGAATCAGACCCCTCCCATTCAGGAATCAGACTCCTCCCATTCAGGAATCAGACCCCACCAACTCAGGAATCAGACTCCTCCCATTCAGGAATCAGACCCCACCAACTCAGGAATCAGACTCCTCCCATTCAGGAATCAGACCCCGCCAACTCACGAATCAGACTCAACTCCCATTCAGGAATCAGACCCCACCAACTCAGGAATCAGACTCCTCCCATTCAGGAATCAGACGCAGCCAACTCAGGAATCAGACTCCTCCCATTCAGGAATCAGACCCCACCAACTCAGGAATCAGACGCCTCCCATTCAGGAATCAGACCCCACCAACTCAGGAATCAGACCCCTCCCATTCAGGAATCAGACTCCTCCCACTCAGGAATCATACCCAGCCAACTCAGGAATCAGACTCCTCCCATTGAGGAATCAGACCCCTCCCATTCAGGAATCAGACTCCTCCCATTCAGGAATCAGACCCTGCCAACTCAGGAATCAGACCCCTCCCATTCAGGAATCAGACTCCTCCCATTCAGGAATCAGACCCCACCAACTCAGGCATCAGACCCCTCCCATTCAGGAATCAGACTCCTCCCATTCAGGAATCAGACCCAGCCAACTCAGGCATCAGACTCTATATTTTCTGATTGCCGGGTGCACAGCAAAGCATGCCGAGCGATCCGAGTACATTGTATCACTTTACAGATTCACAAATATTTGTCCGCCGCCCATGTAAAGTGGAAGTAAAGGTGACAACTTCTGACCAGTTTTGTCATCGGAGATACTTCCCCAATCGGGGACACCAGGGCAGGAAATGAGGGGGAGCAGGTGTCAGTGGGACAGGAAGTCACAAAGAGCAAAGCCATCCTTCATACCTGTAGATGGCGGGACATGACGTTATGGCGCCCCCATGATCCGTAGCCATGTCTGGTCCGGTGGGAAGGATTTCACATGTCGGGAATCGTCGGCCTCTTTCGGCTCCCGGTGACTGGAGATGATCTGCGGCCACTGAAAGCTCCCCGGAATCTAATTTGTGGAAAGACGGGAATATTGATACAGGATGTGAGACGCCCCGAGGGGGAGGGCGACCCGTCCGATCAATGGGGGGGCTTCGACGTTCCCTTGTCTGCTCCGACCCAACCCCGCCTTCCCGGCTCATCTCCTCCTACTGCTGCTGCTCGGGATGTAGAGTCTTAAAGAGGACCTGTCACGTTTGGGAGTCTGAATATGGAATACGGCATATTTATTTGGCGCTGACAATATACACAGTGCTTTACACAGTGCACAGTCCCCGCCCCCAAGGAGCTTACAGTCTAAGGTCCCAATCTCACACGTACACAGGGGCCAATTTACCTTCCGGCGTGTGTGTAGAGTGTGGGAGGACAAGCACGTAGAGATCATGCAAACTCCATGTAGATAGTGTCCAGACCGGGATTCGAACCGGGGATCCCCCAGTGCTGTAAGGCAGTAGTGCTGATCACTAAGCCACTGTGCTGCCCACTATGCCACTTTTCTACCCATTGCCTCACTGTGCTGCCCATTACCCCTCTGTGCTGCCCACTATGCCACTGTCCTGCCCACTGAGCCACTGTGCTGCCCACCATACCACTGTGCTGCCCACCATGCCACTGTCCTGCCCACTACGCCACTGTGCTGCCCTCCTATATGTCAGGGAACACCTAAAAAAAGGTGTCGCAAAAAGAGGTGCTTGTACCTTTTTTAGGCCATTGCCGTGCGGGTATGACCCCACTGAAACCAAGGGGGGCCGCATGGCAATCGCTGTGTGCAACCGCGCGCCCCGAGATCGCCGATATCTCACCCCAGCCTTAGGATGGGTAAGCTTGAATGCTGAATTCCAGAAAACCCGACTTTTCTCAGAAATATTTCTTGTCCCTCCCCCCAGCCTGTGACTGGGCAGTGCAAGGAGAGTAGGGGGACTGACGACCTCATCTCCCCATCACTCTGCTCTCTCCTCCTATCAGCAAAACGAATTGGCTCCTTGTGCTGCTTCACCTTCCCGCAGTCTCCTGTACATGGAATCCAAGGAATAGATGATTTTACTTATACTAGTAACATTACAAAAAACATAATTACAGGAAGTGACCGACGTGCCGTGACCTCACTTCCTGCCGGGCTGCATGTTGGACTGACCGGAGTTCAGGAGTCCCCAACGTATTTGGGGCTAAGACAGGACACAGGTCCCCCTGGAGAAAGGGCCACTCTGCACCCCAAAACACTGAATTCGGATCTCAGGCCGTGTCCTGATTGGTCACACGGGATCGCTGTATTACATGTATGTTGATGGAGAGGAAACATTGTAACATTTGTGTATATATTTCTATATCAACTTGTTACACAACTCGCCTCCTTATCAATGTGTTTATTGAAAGATGTCCCGGAGTCCCTATTGATCAATATAACATTAATAACCAGGGACGCACCGACATATCGGCCGCCAAAACACATCGGCCCGAAAATTGCACTTTTGGCTAATTGCCGAAAGTGCCATTTTCCTGCCGATACAGCGGCGCGTCCCTGCTTTCTTTCCTCCCGGCTGGGGGCTGCTCTGTGTCCCAGGGGGGAGGAGAGAAAGTGTGACAGCCGGCCGAGCGCTGCGGGAGGAGAGCGCTGTGAGCGGCCGCCGTCTCCTCCCACACCGCTCAGCCTCCTATCACAGATCAGAGGAGAGCAGTGTGGGCGGAGACAGGCCGCGCTGTCACAGGAGGCTGAGCTCTCCTCCCCGCACCGCTTGCTCCGCCTCCTGTGACAGCTGTCAGGATGGAGAGCGGGTACAAGCAGTCGGTGATCAGTGATCTCTGAGTGTGTGTAGATAATTGAGGACCTGGTATGTAAACTATATCCTCAATTATGAATCACCTCTACATCACTTCCTGTTCATTCATGATTGTGGTTATAGTAAACACACTCTGTCCTCATATTATGAATGATCAGGAACACTCAGTATAGAGGATTCCTCTTCATGTATTACAGGGGACACAGAGGAAGAGATAGAGGACTCTGTGTCTCCGAGGACTTTGTATTCTCAATCTCTTTTTGTATTTTAAAAGGGAAATATCAGGGGGTCTGTTTAGACCTCCCAATAATTCCCCGAAGCCCCTAAAAGTAAAGTAAAAAATAAAAAGATTTAATAAAAAATGAATACAAATAAAATATTTTTGAAAAAAATTAAAATAAAAAACATTTTCGGTTTCGGCCTGACAATTTTTTTATTTCGGTTTCGAAATTTCCATTTCAGTGCACCTCTATTGATAACTGATATCATCTATTGATCAATATTATATAACATTGATAACAGGTGATACCTATTTATGAATATTATAGAACATTGATAACTGATACCTATTGATGTGTATTATATAATATTGATAACAGGTATAATCGATTGACAAATATACATTTTCCTCACATGGTATATCTGGTATATAGTTTCAGTGTTTGTAGTGAGGGGGGGTGGGCTGGTTCCCCTTTGATTTAGGAGCCCCCCTATACCACTATGCCTGACTCTGAGTGGTTTGTAAGATACAATGTAAATCTCTATAACACAATGATCAGCACAGCTTTGTGCGTGGCCCTCTAAGGGCCCTTATGTGTCGGTATGTCTGCCCGGCTCCATTCTCAGCACAAAGAGCATCTAAAAAGAACGTATCAAAAGCTTTCTGCGACCCGCTGACCCCGGAGCTCTGACCTGCATGCCGAAGCTTATGTGGGAGCCCGGCGGCAGGTTACACTACATCTGGGTGGAGGAGCAAAAATGTCAGCCTCTTAAAGCGACCGCCAAGTCACAGAGAATCACGTTCAGGCCCAAAGGGCTCGACGCACAAATCAGATCCATGCACCGGAGCTGCACGGCAAGCCAAAGGGTTTGCATTTCAGTCCATTCAGTCCTTGGAGTAACAAAGCTCCGCCGCGCTGTACAGCCCTGTCTAGCAGACCTGACGTTTCTCTGCCGCACTTACAGGTCTTGTCCCTCCCCCATAGCTTGTGACTGGACAGTGACAGGAGAAACGAATGTGCTTCATCTCTCTCCTCTCTTCACCTCTCCGCATGCTCCCTGTTAGCATATGGTCACGTGCATATGCAGAATAGCTGACTGGCAGCTCTGGCTGATACTCCATCACCCAAGTCTGAGCTCTGCTGTACACAGGGCTGCAAGAGGCAGATACTGAAGCTTTTCTGGAAAATGACCCTGTTTTATTTATTTATTAAAGGTATTTATATCGACAATTTACGCAGCACTTTACATAGTTGCACAGTCCCTACCCTCAAGGAGCTTACAATCTATGGTCCCTATCTTCGGGCCGATGTGTTTTGGCGGCCGATATGTCGGTGCGTCCCTGGTTATTAATGTTATATTGATCAATAGGGACTCCGGGACATCTTTCAATAAACACATGCATACATAGAGGGCCAACTTAGAGAGGAGCCAATTAACCTCCCAGCATGTCTTTGGAAGGAAACCGGAGTACCCAGAGGAAACCTACACAGGACGAACATGCAAACTCCTTGCAGATAGTGACCTGGCCAGGATTTGAACTGGGGATCCCCAGTGCTGCAAGGCAGGAGTGCTAACCACTACGCCACTGTGCTGTGCAGTTGTTGTATATTGTGACATGTCCGGACTTTATTCATTGATTACTACATTTAAATCAATTCCTTAAGTATGAGAAAGGCTCAAAAACAATACGTAGAATAATATATCTATACCCCCTCCCCCATGAGACGTGCTTTGCGCACATTGCGGTTGCCTCTTCCGTCACCTGGGTCACCTTTCCGACAGGTGACAAGTTTCAAGGCTGCCGGCACTATGAATAGAAGGTGCACTTCAAATGCTCGGCGTGCTCCTCTGTACATCTCACGGGGCCGGCCAGCATCCTCTCCATACAGAGAACGGCGCCGAGCGCGAACAGCGGGGAGGTGAGACGCTCAGGAAAAGCGGCAACAATAGAAGAGAGGACTGTGACATCACAGGGAGCAGAAAGGTTCCCGGCGGGCCCGCGTTCTCTTTAAGGCCCGCAGAGCCGTGTATAGACAACGCGGGGCTGAGGGGGGACAACATTCACTGTGCGGATCATATCGTCTTCCCCGTTTATACTCTTATTATAGGAAGCGGGGGCTTCTTAAAGCTGAACTCCACCCAGAGATAAAAGGAGAACCAACTACTACCGTTATGTAGTCATTAGAAATAATTACATCCTCTGCTGGAGCCCAATATGAAGTTAGAATGAAGTCCTTGTGGTAGCGGATTCTGGAAATACATTCAATTGTTGTGATGATGTTATACACTATATGGCCAAAGGTGGACACCTGACCATCACACCAACTATATGGCCCCCAAATCACTGAGTTCAGGGGTCTCCAGAGAAGGTTCTGTTCATCTTCCATCATACAAAGACATTGTAGACCATTGAGCTCTTCCAGCCTTGTGGTCACAGTTTGGTGAAGACCCTTTTCTGTTCCACCAAGACTGTCCCCTGTGTACAAAGCCAGCTCCATAAAGACATGGTGTGACCAGTTTGTGAAGGCCACTCAAGTTCCTCTACATCAGAGCCCTGACCTCAACCCTACTGAACACCAGCCAGGTCTTATCATCCAAGAGTTGTATCCAACCCAAAAAAGTGCTCTTTTGGCTCAATAGGAACCAATACCAACAAATGCACTTTGGTGAAGACCCTTTTCTGTTCCACCAAGACTGTCCCCTGTGTACAAAGCCAGCTCCATAAAGACATGGTGTGACCAGTTTGTGAAGGCCACTCAAGTTCCTCTACATCAGAGCCCTGACCTCAATCCTATGGGACATAGGAAAACCTTATGGAACATAGGGGATCCATCTGAATTATTGAGTTAAAGTGTACAAAACCAGCTCCATAGAGACATGGTGTGACCAGTTTGGTGAAGGAACTTGAGTGTCCTGCACAAAGCCCTGACCTCAACCCTACTGAACACCTTTGGGATGAATTGGATTGCGAACCGGGTCTTCTCATGTAAAACCAGCACCTGACCTCACAAATGGGACAAATTCCCACAGACACGCTCACAAATCTCACTGAAGTCTTCCCAGAAGAGTGGAGGATGCTATGGATGCAAGGGAGGTCAACTCAATATTAATGACCATGGGGGTAAGGAAGAGGAGGGTGGTTGATGCAGGCGACTCCATATCAATGGACATGCGTAAAAGGGACTCCATATTAATGGCCATGGAGGGGGGGACTCCATATTAATGGCCATGGAGGAGGAACTCCATATTAATGGCCATGGAGGGGGAACTCCATATTAATGGCCATGGAGGGGGAACTCCATATTAATGGCCATGGAGGGGGAACTCCATATTAATGGCCACGGAGGGGGAACCCCATATTATTGGCCATGGAGGGGCAACTCCATATTAATGGCCATGGAGGGGGAACTCCATATTAATGGCCACGGAGGGGGAACCCCATATTATTGGCCATGGAGGGGCAACTCCATATTAATGGCCATGGAGGGGGAACTCCATATTAATGGCCACGGAGGGGGAACTCCATAATAATGGCCACGGAGGGGCAACTCCATATTATTGGCCATGGAGGGCCAACTCCATACTAATGGCCACGGAGGGGGAACTCCATATTATTGGCCATGGAGGGGCAACTCCATATTATTGGCCATGGAGGGGGGACTCCATATTAATGGCCATGGGGTGGGAAACTTCATATTAATAGCCATGGAGGAGGGAACTCTGGCCATGGAGGAGGGAACTCCATACTCCATAATAATGGCCATGGAGGGGGAACTCCATAATAATGGCCAAGGAGGGGGAACTCCATATTATTGGCCATGGAGGGGGGACTCCATATTAATGGCCACGGAGGGGGAACTCCATATTATTGGCCATGGAGGGGCAACTCCATATTATTGGCCATGGAGGGGGGACTCCATATTAATGGCCATGGAGGAGGGAACTCCATATTAATGGCCATGGAGGGGGGACTCCATATTATTGGCCATGGAGGGGGGACTCCATATTAATGGCCATGGGGTGGGAAACTTCATATTAATGGCCATGGAGGAGGGAACTCCATGTTAATGGCCATGAAGGGGGAACTCCGTAATAATGGGCACGGAGGGGGAACTCCATATTATTGGCCACGGAGGGGGGACTCCATATTAATGGCCATGGAGGAGGGAACTCCATATTAATGGCCATGGAGGGGGGACTCCATATTATTGGCCATGGAGGGGGGAACTCTATATTAATGGCAATGGAGGGGGGAACTCCATATCAGTGGCCATGGAGGGGGGAACTCAATATCAGTGGCCATGGAGGCGGAACTCCATACTAATGGCCATGGAGGGGGAACTCCATATTAATGGCCATGGAGTGGGAAATCCATATTAACGGCCATGGGGTGGGAACTCCATATTAATGGCCACGGAGGGGGAACTCCATACTAATGGCCATGGAGGGGGAACTCCATATTAATGGCCATGGAGTGGGAACTCCATACTAATGGCCATGGAGGGGGAACTCCATATTAATGGCCATGGAGGGGGAACTCCATACTAATGGCCACGGAGGGGGAACTCCATACTAATGGCCATGGAGGGGGAACTCCATATTAATGGCCATGGAGGGGGAAATCCATATTAACGGCCATGGGGTGGGAACTCCATATTAATGGCCACGGAGGGGGAACTCCATACTAATGGCCATGGAGGGGGAACTCCATATTAATGGCCACGGAGGGGGAACTCCATACTAATGGCCATGGAGGGGGAACTCCATACTAATGGCCATGGAGGGGGAACTCCATATTAATGGCTGAGCTAAGAAATTGTGCAATATACATCAATAAACAAGAAAAAAGGATCAATATACCACCATAACCATCAAACATTCCTCAATCAGGAACACTGATCTGTATCTAGAAATATATAAAGTTGATACAACACTCAATATAATATATACAAAATATATGACGAGTGACCGGCGGGGAATGCCAGGCGGGGGCGGCGCCGGGATACCTCATCAATAATAAAGTATAATAATTCCGGAGCTACAAACACGTGAAGAACAATCAATGAAGAATCTAATAATAATACAGCAACGGACAGATAATAAACCGGCAACACAATGAAGTCCTGCTCCGGATCCGGAGAAATCCATGACCCGGGAGATGGAGGGGGAATAATCCCGGCCCACATGACCCGGCCTCTTCCAGGTTTTCAGAATGAAACCTCCACCCGAAATTCATCATTTAAAGGGATCAAAAGCCGAAACATTCTTCTTCTGGAGATCAGAAATGATACATCACAAATGTCAGTTTAAGCTTCCTGAAAACATCGCAGCACCCCGCCTCAGTACTGAAGCAAGCAGTGGGCGGGCTCTTGGGAGGAGTTATGCAAATATGAAAATGCCTTGATGGGTGTTTGTCAGTTTGGAGGAGTGGGCGTTCTTAGGCAGGCGGAGCTCTATGTGACTTGCTGCGGCCTCTAATGCACATTGTGAGAGGCTCCCAGTGTGCAGCGACATCAGAGGAGAGGAGCCGGTAACACTGTGCAAGACTGAAGGGAAGGACGGAGGTCAGATAGAAGACTGAAGGGAAGGACGGAGGTCAGATAGAGGACTGAAGGGGAGGACGGAGGTCAGATAGAAGACTGAAGGGGAGGACGGAGGTCAGATAGAAGACTGAAGGGAAGGACGGAGGTCAGATAGAAGACTGAAGGGAAGATCGGAGGTCAGATAGAAGACTGAAGGGGAGGACGGAGGTCGGATTTTAGGTTGTTGGATTCGGAGACATTTCTGAGGACAAATCGTCAGAACTGGAGGCTGCCCCTGGAAATGACAGATATCGGGGAGTCGGGATGATGATCGGGAGGCGTTGTGAGGACGCTCCGGGAAGGTTCTGGCTGGTACTTTGAATGCAGTGAGCAGCCGCCTGTGAGGCCCCGGGGGGAATCGGGGAGAAAGGCGAACGTCTGGCGGAAAGTTTAGGAAGAAAAGTAGAACGTTCCATCTGACCGTCACCGGGGACCAGGAAAAGGAGGATATCAGGAAGGGGTTCTTTTCAGTAAAAGTGGAAGAATCCATCAATGTGCATGACAAACAATGGAACACTTCCAGGTATGTATTACCTCTCACACAGATCACATGACTTCCCCTGACAATGTCTTCACCTGCTTTTCTCTCAAGAAGGAAGACACCATCTACTTCTTGGGCTGTTCTGTGCCGTTCTTGTGTTCACAAATGTGTGACACAGATCAGCTCCTGCTGCAGCTTCTCACCTGGTGACTTGCTACAGAGTTACAATGTTGCAGACTGATCACTGGGGGAGGGGAGACTGAGGAAATGCTTCCTCCTGCCTGCAGCAGACTGATCACTGGGGGAGGGGAGAATGAGGAAATGCTTCCTCCTGCCTGCACCAGACTGATCACTGGGGGAGGGGAGACTGAGGAAATGCTTCCTCCTGCCTGCAGCAGACTGATCACTGGGGGGAGGGAAGAATGAGGAAATGCTTCCTCCTGCCTGCACCAGACTGATCACTGGGGGAGGGGAGACCTCTGCTGCTAAAGCAGTTCATAGGAAGGGGCGCAATTTGCCCTTTTCAACCGGGGATGCTAAAGGACCTTGTCTACCCGGAAGGGGTATGAAGGGGCCGTGGAACCCGCGTGCCAAAAGTTACATTTGCCAATTTCATCCCAACAACCTCAATGTAAGACTTTAAAAGAGAACTATGGGGTCAGTGTTTTCCCCCATAGTTCTCCTTAGGGTCACGGGAGGACACAAACTAGCGTCCTCCCGTTACCCGAAGCTCAGTATATAGCAGGCTACAGCTCGCGGTATACTGAGACGCTGCAGCCGGGACGGACCCCGACATTACTGTATGGATCCACCCAGCTGCGTGAGTGACAGCTGGCTCTGCCTATCTAGAGGCAGAACCAGCTGTACCCGCCCCCTCCGCAAAGTCAGCGCAGGAGGATTGGAGCAGGGGGGAATCCTTGCAGGGAGCCGCTCTATGCAGAGAGATGATCGAGAAGCGAGCGAGCGACGGCATGTGTTCCCTCACTTCCCGATCTATTGAGCCGACCTGTGACAGTCTCATTGTCACACGTCTGCTCCAACTGTGAGTGATTTTCACTCACCTCATAGTTCTCCTTTAAGGCAGTAATTTAAAAAAATCGCCAGACCCAGCTTTCCCGCCTTCAGCTTGCCTTTAATCCTTTATGTACTGATCCCCTCGCGCGCACCCCAGGGCCCTATTGGAAATACACTGTATACCGTTTTCGCCAACGGGCCCGTTAACCCTTCATGCAGCTCCGCGAATGGGCGCGGCGGGGGGGAAACGATGAACAAATAAATAGCTTCTTTTTTTTTTTCCCTTTTCTTTCTTTTTATCCGCGGCACTATAATTTATCTCCCGAAAAAATCCCCGTGTAATCCCCAAAGAGCCTTATTGTTCCGCAGAAGCACTCTGCAGCAATGTGGCGTATAAACACGAGATTAGCGCTTAATTAGTCTGTAGTAGTCAGAAAGAAATCAATTAGCTCCATTCTTCTCGGGGAAAAAAAAAACTTGTCATTATGGGGGTTATTAATTTCCCTCAGACGGGGCTCGGCGGGCAAACGGCGGCGGCAGGAAAATATCCGGCGGTATATATCTCCCGGCGCCTGAGTACAATAGGACCTGAACTCTCTTTAAGATGCTGCGTGAGACTGAGCGCCGAGGTAATCCATTGTGTTCACGGTCTTGTTATCGAGTTAAAGGCAGAGCGTCATTAGAGAACAGCGCGGGGGAAACTAACTTAACCGCATGACGGGGGAGGCGCCGCGCCGGAGCAGGCCGACGACTAATTTAGCTCCGGCGCGGGGGAAATTGGTTAGACTTGCCGAGGCGCCGGGATTAAAGGGGAGCTGCGGTCATTTTGTGTACGTGTTCTCTCTTTGTTTTATATGGTCAGGACACAAAAGAAACGGGTCCCTTTATATTGACCCCCATCACCCCCCATGTGGCCCCGACTTTAATTAATTTATACTTAAAGGAGAACTATGAGGTCAGTGTTTTTTACCCCATAGTTCTCCTAAGGGTCATGGGAGGACATAAACTAGCGTCCTCCCGTCACCCTAGGCTCAGTATATAGGGAGCTACAGCTCGCGGTATACTGAGACGCCTCACCTGGAGCGGATCCCGACATTACTGTCTGGCTCCACCCAGCTGTGTGATTGACAGCCGGCTCGGCCTATCTAGAGGCAGGGCCAGCTGTAGCCGCCCCCTCCCCCGTCCGTTCCGCCACTCAGCACCGGAGGATCGCACAGGGGAGGGGGTGCAATCCCTGCAGGGAGCCGTGAGAGAGAGTCACCGCTCCCTGCAGGGACAGGATCGAGCGACGGTATGTGTTCGCTCACTTCCCGATCTACTGAGCCGACCTGTGACAGTCTCATTGTCACAGGTCGGCTAGAACTATGAGGGGGAGTGATTTTCACTCGCCTCATAGTTCTCCTTTAAATTTATACTGAAGGCAGACCTATGATGCCACAGGGTCCTCTTGGCCCCTTCTCCGGGCCGGGCGGTGCCCAATGATGACGACGTCAGCTCTACTCTCTGAATTCGGGGTGCCAGATGTCACTCCCCCTCAGGGAACGGGCCCATGAAGCCCTACACCAGGGGTAGCTAAGCTCCGGCCCTCAAGTTGTGGTGCAACTACAACTCCTATTAGACATTGCAGGACTCCCCAAAGGCAGATCCATAATGGGGTTTGTAGTTTCCCAACAGCTGAAGGGCCGGAGTTCGCCTATTCCCGCCCTAGACTCACTAACGTCTCCTCAGCCCTCAAGCTGGGCGTCATTCAGCTACTTGACTGAGGACATCTTGTGGCGGAGAAGAGGTACTGCAGAGGGCAGCGACAGAGAGCAGGTGAATATTGCTAGCAGAGCAGATTTTTTTTAAATAGTACTATAGGAGGATAATATAAAAATTATTCTAAAGATGAGTTTAAAGGTGGATTTCCTTTTCGCATATTTCACCTCTTAGCTGTGTCTATAGGTGACTTATTCCTTAATGAGATGGCTGAAGTCTCAATCAGACATACTGAGCCTCAAAGGCAGCTGCTCTGCAATCACCTTAGATAGCCCATAGGACTCTGGGAATCCTTTGTCGCGTATTATTCATTTATAGATGATAGATTTAGGGTTCTATATAGATAGTGCCCCAAAAAAGACATAAAACGACACTTGAAATACCTGTAAGTTTTAGGGCTTGTTCACGTCATTTCCTGGCCCAGATATGGAGCAGATGCAGTGCTATGAGTGCAGTGCGTTTCTGACACGCCTTTGATGCGTTTTTACCGCGTTCCAGTTGAAAAACATTTTTTTTGGGGGGAGTGGGGCAGTCAGTATTATAGCTGCAGTGCAATGCGTTTTAAGCGCGTTTGTGCGTTTCCGGACCGGACAAAATGTGACATGCAGTATTGTCTCTGTCCGGACCGGACTGCGCTCGTGAGAACTGTAGCCCATAAACCACATAGGGAGACATCCGGATGCATTTTGGGTGCAGGAGCGCACGGCTCTGGTCCGGACTTCGTGTGAACAAGGATAACTGTACTTCTTGAGCCGCAGCGCTCCCCCCAGGCCCGGATTTCCCACAGGGCCACCGAGGCCCGGCCTCGGGGCGGCAGAGCGGCGAGGGGCGGTAGCGGTGACCTTGTGGGAAGTTGCGGGCGCCGGTGTGAGGCGTCCCGGCGGCGGGACTTC
>NW_017307617.1:62345-64478 GCF_000935625.1 Nanorana parkeri
CCCCCCTCCAGTGGAACGGAGACCGAGCCATTCATTGGGGCTTTACTGCACAGGCACGGCCGGGGGAGAAATGGCCGCAGGTGGTGACATTCTGCGGTCATCGGACTCATCTATCTACGTTCCCGCATGCGATGTTTCGATGATTACGATGGAGGGAATACAGACGGCGTGATATAAATAATGCAAATAAACACATAAAGCCCCATAACTGGGAGGAATGAGGGCCGATGGGGGAGATAATGTCGGCCTGGCACCGGGCCATCTATCACAACAGACCAGCTCATTGACTTTCATGCTACGCAGGCAGCAGGGTGTGAAATGAGATCACCTATTGAGGCCACCTCTGCCGGGCCGGCGCGCGGCGCAGAGAATTCCACCATCCAGCGTCCGCCATCGGGGACCGCGCCAGGCTGACGCAGCAATCACAATCGCCCCATTGGGCAATGATGAACCCGGCAACCAATCGTGTTTCAGTAGTCAGCGTACTACCGCAAGTTGCAACATAATTACAACTGTTGCGACGGTTGCCATGCCGACACCAATCAGATTTCTTTTGGGCGATCTATTGATCATTTATAGGGAATGGCGCGGCAATCTCGGCAGACATGAAAACTAGACGAGAGGTCGTGAAAGGAAACTGGACACGTTGAGCCCGAAGATCCTCACACGCGTTACAATGTATTCTTTGCGACATATTTGGTTTTTTTTGTACCTTTCAGGCTGTAGAATCAGATTGCAAAGGATCGTCATGGCTACAGAGTTCAATGAGTGATTGTGGCTTATGAGATGGCTGAGGTGTCAATCAGACATAGTGAGCCTCAAAGGCAGCTGCTCTGCTGTCACTTTAGCTAACCCGCGGCGCCCCGGGGGATCCTCTGCCAAATCTGCCGTTTATTCAAATGAGGAGATGAAAGAATTGGATTATGTTCTGTTGATGAACGGTCCACTTTAAGCTGCATTCCGCTGCCTCGTTGTCAGGGGGCTGCACGTAGCTTCCAGAAAACATCACAGCACCGGGCCTCAGTACTCCGGCCTCAGTCCTAATGCAAGCAGCCGGGCGGATCATGGGAGGAGTTATGCAAATATCAAAATGCCCCAATGGGTGTATGCCAGTCTGGAGCAATGGGCGTTCCATTTGCATGCAGACCGCCCCCTACGTAACACCCGCATGTGACACTGATCCTCCATGACTGAAAGAACTGAACTCCAATGAAGGAAAGGGGCGGGGCCAGGGACAGCCAGGCTGGGGGGAGGAAAGCGCTAGATGATGCTAGATGTCCTCCAGCCAGGAAATGAGGCGGGATCTGTCTGCCTTGCTGCGGCTTCTGATGCACATTGTGAGAAGCTCCCAGTGTGCAGTGACATCAGAGGAAGAGGGGAGGAGCCGGTACAACTGTGCAAGACTGAAGGGAAGGACGGAGGTTAGAGAGAAGACTGAAGGGAAGGACGGAGGTCAGATAGAAGACTGAAGGGAAGGACGGAGGTTAGAGAGAAGACTGAAGGGGAGGACGGAGGTCAGATAGGAGACTGAAGGGGAGGACGAAAGACTGAAGGGAAGGACGGAGGTTAGAGAGAAGACTGAAGGGAAGGACGGAGGTCAGATAGAAGACTGAAGGGGAGGATGGAGGTCAGATAGAAGACTGAAGGGGAGGACGGAGGTCAGATAGAAGACTGAAGGGAAGGACGGAGGTCAGATAGAAGACTGAAGGGGAGGATGAAGGTCAGATAGAAGACTGAAGGGGAGGACGGAGGTCTGATACAAGACTGAAGGGAAGGACTGATGTCTCCTGGGGGGGAGGGGGGTTCACATGAAATAAAATAGAGGACACTCAGGGTAGCGGACGGCGGCGGCGCATAGAACAGACGCGGTATTGTTCCGTACGGAGCGGGAAGGTTTCAGGTCTCAGGACTCGGCAGCGCTCTCTCCCCCCCGGAGGACCTGAGCTGGATTTTCCGTCGGCTCGGGAGGAATTTTCTCTGCAGCCCATTCAGAGCTGGCACGAGCGGCGCCGCTGCCTATGTGAGCCTCCATTCAGCATTCTAGGAGGCCGGGGAGACGCCCCAAACCTGGAAAAAACATAACAGAAAATAACATTTCAGGAACGGCTTGTGCTGAAGTCTCGGAGCGCGGCT
>NW_017307617.1:64496-65897 GCF_000935625.1 Nanorana parkeri
GTCGTCTCGCTGTCACATGACGGACGCTCGCACCCTGCGCTGTTTGTGCATCTTATAATTATCATAAATATTCATTTACAGTGTAAAGTGAAGAAAAAAAATGTCCCCATGCTGTGAGAGAATGACTTATCGCTGCTGGGGGGCGCCGGCCCTTTAAGAGGTCATAGCGCCAGGAGCGTTACAAAGGCTTCCTGATCATGTGATCGACTATCACCGCGATCATGTGACCAGGATCCCCATGTTTTTTTGCCTGTAGTGGACTTCAGTGACGTCACAAGGGCGGTGCGGGGGGTGCGGCCCGCACCCGGGTGACACCATTGGAGGGGTGACACCAAGATAACTGACAGACATTTTGGTGTCAGCCCCTCTGACAAGTCAGGGCACTCAGTCATAGACCGTGAGAGCCCGCCAGCGCCAATAGAGAGGAGGCGTGCCAGGAGCATACCTCATCCCGCCGGGTGAACGTCCCCTCCTCTCTCTCTCCTCTTCTCTCTCGCTCTCTCTCTCCTATTCTCTCTCTCTCTCTCTCCTATTCTCTCTCGCTCTCTCTCTCTCCTATTCTCTCTCGCTCTCTCTCTCTCCTCTTCTCTCTCTCCTCCTCTCTCTCTCCTATTCTCTCTCGCTCTCTCTCTCTCCTATTCTCTCTCTCCTCTCTCTCTCTCCTATTCTCTCTCTCCTCCTCTCTCTCTCCTATTCTCTCTCTCTCCTTTTCTCCCTCTCTCTCTCCTCTTCTCTCTCTTTCTCTCTCGCTCTCTCCTCCTCTCTCTCTCCTCTCTCTCTCTCCTCTTCTCTCTCTCTCCTCTTCTCTCTCGCTCTCTCTCTCTCCTATTCTCTCTCGCTCTCTCTCCTCTTCTCTCTCTCCTCTTCTCTCTCTCCTATTCTCTCTCTCCTCCTCTCTCTCTCCTATTCTCTCTCTCTTTCTCTCTCGCTCTCTCCTCTTCTCTCTCTCTCCTCTCTCTCTCTCCTCTTCTCTCTCTCCTGTTCTCTCTCTCTCCTATTCTCTCTCTCTTTCTCTCTCGCTCTCTCCTCTTCTCTCTCTCTCCTCTCTCTCTCTCCTCTTCTCTCTCTCCTATTCTCTCTCTCCTCCTCTCTCTCTCCTATTCTCTCTCTCCTCCTCTCTCTCTCCTATTCTCTCTCTCCTCCTCTCTCTCTCCTCTTCTCTCTCTCCTCTTCTGTCTCTCCTATTCTCTCTCTCCTCCTCTCTCTCTCCTATTCTCTCTCTCTTTCTCTCCTCTTCTCTCTCTCCTCTTCTCTCTCATCCTCTCTCTCTCATTGCAGATATATCAGTGTCTGGGCGTTGCTCCGCCTCCAGCGCCGCTCTGAACACCTTCTCGTAGTAAGCACCGCGCTCCCCCTCCCCCCCCCCCCCCCCCCCCCCCCGCCCCCCCGCCGCTCTCTCTT
>NW_017307617.1:66038-73784 GCF_000935625.1 Nanorana parkeri
CCCCCTGCTGGCCGACACGTCCTGCCTTTAATTCAGCTGTAATAATAGTCCCGGGCGCTGCTCGGCGTCGGCCATTAATCCTCGGCGCTGTCATTGGTTTATTGACTCCCAGGTGCATTATTTTCTACTCCGCTGTCATTAAACTGAACTTATCGTCACTTCGTCCATTCTTTTAATTTGGTCCAATCGGGAAGCCGTCAGGCCGCAGGAAATTTGTGCGCTTTTACATTCGCCGGCTGAGCTACGGCGCCCGCTCTTTGTTTACCCGAAACGCGCAAATTTATGGAAGTCGCTGGAATTTATTTTTATTTAATAAAGAAAGAAATTCAGCCTCCGTGTTCACCTGCCGTCCCGGAGGATTCCGGATGTTTCCGAGTCGCTTACATCTAAAGTGGCCCCAAAATTCCGCCGACACCCCCCCCCCTCGCGTCCATCTGGGGTCTGCCGGGTACAGATTTCTCCTCCTGGGATGGCGCCGGAACCCTCCGGAATCTCCAGACCAGAGGCAGCCAACCTCGGCATTGCCGCTGTTGTGGAACTACAAGTCCCATGAGGCATTGCAAGACTCTGACAGCCACGACTCCCACAGGCAGGGGCATGATGGGATTTATAGTTGTGAGGATTTCGTCTTGTGCTATTGTTGCCATCTGGCCATGTTGTATACAGAAGGACTCGCATAGTGGGCCGGCGTCATCCACGGCCACCTGGGGTTGTGGTACGGATGAGTGAATTCAGAATCGAAGCACCACAAGTCCAAAAACAAATGTATTTTATTGACTGTGTGCAGAGCCCACGCGTTTCAGGGGCCGTAGCCCCGCCTCCTTCATCAGCCATAAAACAATTAAACAGATAGAATGTATATGGACTGTGTTGTTGGGAGTGCTGGGGGTTAGCGCAGCTTCCGTCAGGCCCTCTAATCCCCCAACAACACCCTGATCATTGAGTTCACATACATTGTATCTGCGTTTAATTCCTTTAATCCCTGAAGGGGCGGAGCTACAGCCCTCAAAACGCGTTGGCTTTCCAAACAATCTATCATTAAATATATATTTGGATTTTAATGTCGCAGGTTGAGGCTTCATTTATAAATTGTTTCCTTTTGGCTACGGCTTAGCTCCGGGGTTGACCGTGAGTTCGACGTGAACTCAAGATGTTCGCAGTTCGCCAAACGGGCAAAAAGGGTTGTTGGTTGCTAGGAGGCGGGGCCGCATAACGTCATTGGTTGCCTGGACACCAGGAGCAGCATAACAACCAATGATGCTGCGGGGCCGACGGGGTCTTAGTGACTAATTCAAACTGATTGGGCTGTCGTACCCCTGATCTGGGCACCCCTCCCAGGGGTGGAGCTTTCCTGATCCGGGCACCCCTATCAGGGTGGAGCTTTCCTGATCCGAGCACCCCTCCCAGGGAGCAGCTTTTCTGACCCGGGCACCCCTGCCAGGGTGGTGCTTTCCAGACCCGGGCACCCCTCCCAGGGTGGAGCTTTCCTGATCCGAGCACCCCTACAAGGGTGGAGCTTTTCTGATCCGAGCACCCCTGCCAGGGTGGAGCTTATCTGGTCCGGGCACCCCTCCCTCCCAGGGTGGAGCTTATCTGGTCCGGGCACCCCTCCCAGGGTGGAGCTTATCTGGTCCGGGCACCCCTCCCAGGGTGGAGCTTATCTGGTCCGGGCACCCCTCCCAGGGTGGAGCTTATCTGGTCCGGGCACCCCTCCCAGGGTGGAGCTTATCTGGTCCGGGCACCCCTCCCAGGGTGGAGCTTATCTGGTCCGGGCACCCCTCCCAGGGTGGAGCTTATCTGGTCCGGGCACCCCTCCCAGGGTGGAGCTTATCTGGTCCGGGCACCCCTCCCAGGGTGGAGCTTTCCTGATCCGAGCACCCCTCCCAGGGAGCAGCTTTTCTGACCCGGGCACCCCTGCCAGGGTGGTGCTTTCCAGACCCGGGCACCCCTCCCAGGGTGGAGCTTTCCTGATCCGAGCACCCCTACAAGGGTGGAGCTTTTCTGATCCGGGCACCCCTCCCAGGGTGGAGCTTTCCTGATCCGGGCACCCCTACAAGGGTGCAGCTTTTCTGATCCGGGCACCCCTCCCAGGGTGGAGCTTATCTGGTCCGGGCACCCCTGCCAGGGAGGAGCTTTCCTGATCCGGGCACCCCTCCCAGGGTGGAGCTTATCTGGTCCGGGCACCCCTCCCAGGGTGGAGCTTATCTGGTCCGGGCACCCCTCCCAGGGTGGAGCTTATCTGGTCCGGGCACCCCTCCCAGGGTGGAGCTTATCTGGTCCGGGCACCCCTCCCAGGGTGGAGCTTATCTGGTCCGGGCACCCCTCCCCGGGTGGAGCTTTCCTGAGCAATGATCCTGTCGCTGTATATTGTGACATTTATATTCATAGAGACTTATAAAGTCGACTCGCTTCATTGCTGCAGTGGGATTGGAAGTGCTGGACTTTCTGAATCAAGGCCCAGCATGCTTTGCAAAGTGAGAGTCATGAGAGCTCCCGGCAGTAAATAGTAACACCTCTGCCAGTGTTGGGCACGCTGGGACCTGTAGTTCCTCGGCAGACAAAAGCCAGAACTCGGTCTAACCTTTTCATGCACCGCTCTCGTCTCCCGCGCCGCGGTGATCTCATCCTCCGTCTCGCTCTCGCTGGTATTTTCGACGCGCTGCCCTTCAGCCTGCGCAAAACCTGCCACCTGCTCCGCCAACCGTATCGCCTTGTTTTCGCTCGTCTTCCTCCAGCCCGACCCACTGGAACGGATCGCCGCAGCTTCATACGTTTCATCTCTCTTTTTTGTAAAACCGGCTGCAGGAGTTTTACAATATCCAACAGCCGGACATATGAAGCGGCGTGTCCCAATGAAAACACAGTGCCTAATAGCAGGGTGATGTACACAGGGCTTCAATGGTGCGGAAAAGGTTCGACTCACAAGCAGGAATAAAATCACATCCAGTTTTTATTATAAGTAGATCGCCGGGGACGGGACGTGGGGACGGGAGACGCGGGGCACAGGGACAGGAGATGCAGGGACGGGAGACGCGGCGACGGGAGACGCGGGGACGGGAGACGCGGGGCACAGGGACAGGAGATGCAGGGACGGGAGACGCGGGGACGGGAGACGCGGGGACGGGAGACGCGGGGCACAGGGACAGGAGATGCAGGGACGGAATTTTGTCATTGGCGGTGATGGGATATAATTAAATCCGGACCCGACGGTGACACATGAACAGAAGATTTTGTCATCAAGTCTCCGGCGGGTCCAACCGACGGGCCGGCGACCCTCAGAGGTGACAGGACGTCTTTTCCCCGCTCAACGCCGATCCAGGAACAGAAATATTATTTTATCTTAACTGGCCGAATGTGTCGATGTAACAATTCCTGGAAGATCACAGCGCTCCCCCCTGACAAGGCCTTCATCTGCTTTTCTCTCCAGGACGGCGCCATCTTTGTTCAGGTATCATCAAGGGTCACCATCTACTTCCCGGACTGAGATGAAAAATGTGATTACAAATGTCCGACACAGATCAGCCCCATGCTGCAGCCTCTCACCTTGTGACTGGATACAATGTTACATTCTGATCACTGGGGGGAGGGGAGACTGTGGAAATACTTCCTCCTACCTACAGTATACTGATCACTGGGGGAGGGGGGATTGAGGAAATGCTTCCTCCTACCTGCAGCAGACTGATCACCGGGGGAGGGGAGACTGAGGAAATGCTTCCTCCTACCTGCAGCAGACTGATCACTGGGGGAGGGGAGACTGAGGACATGCTTCCTACTGCCTGCAGCAGACTGATCACTGGGGGAGGGGAGACTGAGGAAATGCTTCCTACTGCCTGCAGCAGACTGATCACCGGGGGGGCGGAGACTGAGGGAATGCTTCCTACTGCCTGCAGCAGACTGATCACCGGGGGAGGGAAGACTGAGGACGCACGCTAACGAGTGAAGTAACGCAATGCAAACATATGAACTCTGCCTCGCGGCCCGGGCCCTCGGTAGTGCCCTGTATGGCAGACGCTGATGTCGGCGGGCGCAGGAAGGAAAGGGTTACACCGGTTTAGAATCCGCTGCGCCAAAGCGCCCCCTCCCCCGCCCCGGCACTCTGCGCCCTTCTTAGAAGACATTGATTACCGGCTAATCCATTAGACTGATCATCCCCCCCCCGCCTGCGACTGAACAGCGAAAAGACAATCAGCACTGCGATGAGCTCATCTCGCCGTCACACTCTCCTCCTGTCAGCGTGCTTCTTGTCATCAACACATGAACGGATCGGCTCTTCGCGCTGCTTCTTGCTCTTACAGACTGTGAGCTCTGCTGTACAGGGGCCACAAGAGGCTGATGTCAGGTGCTTGCATTTAACCCCTTCACGACCCATGACCGGATAATCCCGGCATGAAGTCTGAAGGGGTTAAACAGACTGCCGCGGGGAATCTATTCAGCTTTGTAAAGCCGACTGTCGGCATTTAAAATTAATATTAAATAAAATTAATGTAAAAATAATAAAAAATATGTTTTTTTAAAGTCCCCCCGTCACGTAAACACGCGTCGGGTGCGCCTATGTATGAAAATGACGAATGCGCCACACGTGTTGGGTATCGCCGCGCGCACGCCGGAGTGAGAGCAATCGTTCTCGGGACAGTATTTTGGGGTATCTCTAAACTGATGGCCTGTGGGGGGCTCTTAAAGCGTCTCTGGACTTTTTGGGGTACTGAATTCTGTCACAGTTTTCACAGGCGCACATAATTTTTAACCCGCGCATGTTGGGTGTCTATTTATTCGTTGTCACCTCGTCTTTTATACTCTGCCCAAAAAAATTGTTTTATAAGGTTTTTTGGGGCACTAAATTTAACTGAAGTGCATTTTTTACTAAATTTTTGGGTTCGATAATAAGTTGCGCTAATGTCGTGCAACACAAACATTTGCATCAGCCGCCATTTGATTCTACAGGGTCTCGGCTTTCAGAAAATATATCATGTTTGGGGGGTTTTAAGTCATTTTCAGGCCGAAAATGTGGAATTATAAAGCGGGTGCAAAAAAAGGCTAAACATAGATGAAGCGACTGCAGAGCGGCACCAGCAGGGGGCGCCCCTCTGAGCTTTCCTATGTATTTCTACCTAGCCCACTACTCCTGCGGGCGGCACCATAACCCAGAGATCCAGAACTACGGATCTCCGCCGTGTCCTTCAATGAGAGGGCCCTTGGTTAGGTGCGGAGCCCCCCTTTTATATAGACTGGAGCCCCTGCGGGTGTAGGCGGCGTGTGCGGACCCGTCGTCACATTCCGGAGTCGTCGTCCCCCCCTCCCCCTCCTCGGAGGACACTGCGGAGAGATCCGATATTAAGAACATGAATTTCTCTGGCCGCGGTCCAGCGGCGGTGCAGGAGAGGACGCCGAGCAGAAGGACACTTCTCAGACGGAGCCAGGGGTGCTCGCAATTGGAGCCGACGCTGCCAAAAATCACAAACCAATCGGCGCGCGGCGCGCGGGAGCGAAGCCGAGGTGATCTAATAGAGGAAGGGAGAGAGAAAAGTAACTCAAATCCAACGAGCCGGCGGGACGAACGGTCCACACGGGAGGTTTTATTTCACCTTCTGCGGCTATAAATCAACGTTTCTGGTTTCTTTATTACATATTACACGAGGCGGCGCCACGCCAGAGCACCACTCAGGT
This sequence comes from Nanorana parkeri, assembly GCF_000935625.1. Lineage (NCBI taxonomy): Eukaryota > Metazoa > Chordata > Amphibia > Anura > Dicroglossidae > Nanorana > Nanorana parkeri. The sequence goes on from NW_017307617.1 coordinate 71,703, forward strand.
CCTATCACCGTGCCGGCTATTCACATCATAGCGGTAGAGTAAACCCCAACCCTCATATCCCCACTCAGGTCCTATCACCGTGCCGGCTATTCACATCGTAGCGGCAGAGTAAACCCCAACCCTCATATCCTCACTCAGGTCCTATCACCGTGCCGGCTATTCACATCGTAGCGGTAGAGTAAACCCCAACCCTCATATCCCCACTCAGGTCCTATCACCGTGCCGGCTATTCACATCGTAGCGGTAGAGTAAACCCCAACCCTCATATCCCCACTCAGGTCCTATCACCGTGCCGGCTATTCACATCGTAGCGGTAGAGTAAACCCCAACCCTCATATCCCCACTCAGGTCCTATCACCGTGCCGGCTATTCACATCGTAGCGGTAGAGTAAACCCCAACCCTCATATCCCCACTCAGGTCCTATCACCGTGCCGGCTATTCACATCGTAGCGGTAGAGTAAACCCCAACCCTCATATCCCCACTCAGGTCCTATCACCGTGCCGGCTATTCACATCATAGCGGTAGAGTAAACCCCAACCCTCATATCCTCACTCAGGTCCTATCACCGTGCCGGCTATTCACATCGTAGCGGTAGAGTAAACCCCAACCCTCATATCCCCACTCAGGTCCTATCACCGTGCCGGCTATTCACATCATAGCGGTAGAGTAAACCCCAACCCTCATATCCTCACTCAGGTCCTATCACCGTGCCGGCTATTCACATCGTAGCGGTAGAGTAAACCCCAACCCTCATATCCCCACTCAGGTCCTATCACCGTGCCGGCTATTCACATCATAGCGGTAGAGTAAACCCCAACCCTCATATCCTCACTCAGGTCCTATCACCGTGCCGGCTATTCACATCGTAGCGGTAGAGTAAACCCCAACCCTCATATCCCCACTCAGGTCCTATCACCGTGCCGGCTATTCACATCATAGCGGTAGAGTAAACCCCAACCCTCATATCCTCACTCAGGTCCTATCACCGTGCCGGCTATTCACATCGTAGCGGTAGAGTAAACCCCAACCCTCATATCCCCACTCAGGTCCTATCACCGTGCCGGCTATTCACATCGTAGCAGTAGAGTAAACCCCAACCCTCATATCCCCACTCAGGTCCTATCACCGTGCCGGCTATTCACATCGTAGCGGCAGAGTAAACCCCAACCCTCATATCCTCACTCAGGTCCTATCACCGTGCCGGCTATTCACATCGTAGCGGTAGAGTAAACCCCAACCCTCACATCCCCACTCAGGCCCTTATTCACATCATAGCGGTAGAGTAAACCCCAACCCTCATATCCCCACTCAGGTCCTATCACCGTGCCGGCTATTCACATCATAGCGGTAGAGTAAACCCCAACCCTCATATCTCCACTCAGGTCCTATCACCGTGCCGGCTATTCACATCGTAGCGGTAGAGTAAACCCCAACCCTTGCAGTTGCTGACCGCGAGCATTCATTTAGACGCCTATCCTTCCACTTTACTGCAGCTGTATGTTCAAATGCGTTTTAAAGGACTGTGACTGATTCACCCGAAGTGAATGTTGAGTGAACGTCACATTTACTGCTTCATGAATATAGACATGTTTTGGGGTCTTTTTCTTACAAAATGCAGTTTTACCAAAGCCGGGCTAAATGTAGAAAAACCGCCCGTCGGGGGATTCCACATTGCTGCCGCCCCTCCGCCCCGCGGCCTCGGTGGCCTTGTGGGGGATCCGGGCCTGGGCGACACTGAGCTGTGAACAGCTCCATTGAAATGCATTGGACAAGCTACATAGGAAAATATGCGCGATTTCGCGGCACAAATCGCGCGATAAACCGCTCAGTGCGAACGGGGGGCCTTAAGCTGGCAGACGTGTGGGGGTAAAGGTCACGCCGCCCAAAACCGGCGCCCAATCGCCCAATCACCGGCCGGCCTCCGGTATCTGTTGGGGAATTCAGAGATGAGAATTTGTTACAAGTTATCGATAAACAGGAAGTCATCGTTTCCCATCTATCCGCGGCTACGCGCGGCTCGGTCCTCCTGCTTCTTCTCTCCGTAGACAAAGAAGAAAGGGCGGGGGGTAATGTCAGACCC
>NW_017307617.1:74848-77182 GCF_000935625.1 Nanorana parkeri
GCGCTGGCGACTCGCGTTTCCGAACCTGACGTTCGCGATCGCTTCGAGGCGCATCATTTTTTTTTTTGCCCATAAAATCCCGTAGAAGGCGCGGAGGGAACGGCGCCTGAGGACGCCGGGAGTTCCAGGATAATGTTATAGCTTTCGCTGACATATGGCGAGCATGCGGAATAGTAATCTGCGGGGTTCTATCAGCAGTATAAACAAGAGCCGGAACTTCTCCCAGCGGTGGCACGCGTTCCGCAGCAAAACGCGCTCCGCTGCCGAAGATTATTTGTTTTGGCGCCGGCGCCCGCATTAAGGAGCGTTTTGCGATGACTCCATAGAGGGCCGCACGCTGATTAACAAACCGCGAACGAGCGCCGCCGGGATCATTCCATGGGAGCCGGTGTAATATAGGGAGCGCAGCAACCGCATATCCGTTCCTGCCGAGCTCAGCTGATTTCTGATTGGTTGACGCTGAAGATGAATCTGCTTATATTTGATCCTCCCCGCCCCCCTCCCCTCCCCCCATCATCAACATGCTAATCACATTCTTAAATGATCTTCTCTATGCAATGCTGGCAGATCGCGGCTGGTGGGATATTACTGTACAGGGCTTCCCGAAAACATCACAGCACCCTGCCTCAGTACCCGTCTAAAGAGGCCCCATTCACACTGAGCGGATCGCCGCGCCATTCCCGCCACGATATCGCGAGAAGTCGCCGGCCAATGATTTTCAATGGAGCCGTCTTCATGTGCGGCTCCGTGTGGCCCGTCGCTTCTACGGGACCCTTTTTTCGGTGGATTTTGCGCAGATTTTTTTAATGCAGCCCGACGGTGAAGGTCACGCTACCGTCGCTGGAACGTCGCCCCCGAAAGTCGCGCTATCCCGGCCTCGCGGATCGGCTCCAAAAGGCATGTCGCTTAGTGTGAATGGGGCCCTCAGCCCTGACGCAAGCAAGCGGGAGGAGTTATGCAAATATCAGAATGCCTTGATGGGCTGGAAGAGCGGCTGCTCCTAGGCAGGCTGTATCACATGTGATGCTGAACCTCCATGATGGAAAGGGGCGGGGCCAGGGATCGTCAGGCTGGGGAGGAAGTGGCTAGATGATGCTGAGGGTCCTCCAGCCAGGAAATGAGGCGGAGCTCTATCGGACTTGCTGCGGCTTCTAATGCACATTGTGAAAGGCTCCCATTGTGCAGTGACATCAGAGGAAGAGGGGAGGAGCCGCTACAACTGTGCAAGACTGAAGGGAAGGACGGAGGTCAGATAGAAGACTGAAGGGAAGGACGGAGGTCAGATATAAGACTGAAGGGAAGGACGGAGGTGAGATAGAAGACTGAAGGGAAGGACGGAGGTCAGATAGAAGACTGGAGGGGAGGTCGGAGGTCAGATAGAAGACTGAAGGGGAGGACGGAGGTCAGAGAGAAGGCTGAAGGGAAGGACGGAGGTCAGATAGAAGACTGAAGGGAAGGACGGAGGTCAGATAGAAGACTGAAGGGAAGGACGGAGGTCAGATAGAAGACTGAAGGGGAGGACGGAGGTCAGATAGAAGACTGAAGGGAAGGACAGAGGTCAGATAGAAGGTTCAGTGTAACTTGTACAGAATATCTCCAGCCATTAAACCTCCTCTGTGTCCCGCCAGGCCTCCCTCTGCCACGTGTATCCGCGTGCTCACCTCCCTGTCGGTGATGTTACAGCGGCCGCGGCATCAGATGCATGATATCATCCCTGTTGCAGCGTGCTCAGTAATGTGTCATGTGACCCTTCCAGATATGTATTACCTCTCACAGAGATCACATGACAATGCCTTCATCTGCTTTCATCTCTCCAGAAGGACGGCACCTTCTTTGTTCAGCCATCATCCGGGGTCACCACCTACTTCCTGGACTGAGATGCCGGCTCAGAGATGACACAGATCAGCCCCATGCTGCATCCTCTCACCTTGTGAACAAGGATCCTGTTGCTGTATGAGGTCACATGACCGGAATGTATTGATGGAAAATGGATACAATGTATACGTGTGCTCTGCGTAGATTGAAGTGACCCCAAAAGTTTCATGTTCTATATACAACAGGGACCAACTTTGGGCTTTTTGAGAGTTTAAAGTCCCCCGCCCCCACCCCGGACCTGCTGCGTTTGCCAATTCCTACCCGTCTCCCTTCCATTTTCCCATCATGCACTGCTGACACATTTGGGTCGGCGCGGCCAGCGCGTCCTTAATATCTGAACGTCATACGCGGAGCTGAGTGAATCAGACACGTGCTGTCCTGCAAAAATCCCTGCATGTCCCTAGCAGGCCCTGCTCTTGTAGTTGCTGCCCCCCCCCCCCCCCTTTGTATGGGGTGGGG
>NW_017307617.1:77208-80955 GCF_000935625.1 Nanorana parkeri
CACACGATGGGGTTATGGCGGTAAAGCCTCTGTATTGTTCCCCCTCCCCCCACCGCCATTGTGCGACTCCCAAAGAATGCTTTAATCCCCATCCATCCCCCGTCAGCTGTTTCCAGGCGCTGCCTCAATAGGCTCCCAAACATCTCTCTCGCAGGCCGCCTGCGCCGCCACCTTTTGTCGTTTATCGTGTTTCACTCCCTCTCGCCGCCCCGGCTGAGGGGTTCCTACCGGGATCAAAGGGGACATCTTATCAATGCACGCTTTAAGCCGGCGATTCGCTCACGGGTCATAGAGACGCCGGAAACCGCTTACAATGGATGAGTCAGCCGCAGGTCTGCTGAACGCTGTCTACCTGCAATCTCGGGAAGGGGGGGCTGGCGGTTTGGGGATGACCGTTATGATAAAAAAAATGTGCGTCCAATCCGGCAATTTATGGATTTTGTGCCTAATTTCTTTCTTAATTGATTATAATCCGGCTAAAAAAAATGTTTACAATGACATTATTCTGTTGTTTTCAGGTAAATGTGATCAGGTTTCCGAGTCTTTCAGTTTGCTTCTTTGATGAAAAAAGTACAGAGATCAACGATTCATCGCCTGTGACTTGTCCCGTATCTGAGAGAAAGGGCCCACTGGCGCTATTGCTTTGCGGTAACTTGGGATGCACCGATACCGATACTAGTATCGGAATCCATGCCGAGTACTTGGGCACGTACAGTACTTGTACTCGCCCAAATGCTCCGATGCCCAGCCCGATACCAGGAAGCTGGGCAGCCAGTCAATACACGCTGCCCGGGTTCCTGATTGGCCGGGAAGCTGGCTCCATGTTCACTCGTCTTTATGTGAAGATAAAGCATGGAGCCGGTTTCAAGGCCAATCAGGAAGCTGGGCATCGTGTAATGACTCTTTGCCCGGCTTCCCGATTGGTCGGGGAAGCTAGCCAATCAGGAAGCCGGGTGCCGTGTAATGACACGGCGCCCCACTTTTTGATTGGCAGGAAAGCCATGCTTCCTGCTCCCTCATCACCTCGTGACGAGGGAGCGTGGAGCTGGATTCCTGGCCAGTCAGGAAGCCGGGAGGCGCGTCATTACACGGCGCCCGGCTTTCTGATTGGCCAGAAAGCCGGCTCCGTGCTTTCTCTTCACATAAAGATGAGGGAGCGTGGAGACGGCTTCCCTGATAATCGGGAAGCCGGGTGGCGAGTCATTACACACCACCTGGCTTCCTTAATGGGACTTCCGCTATCGGCGAGTACCGGAAAGAAAAAACATTGGTACTCGATACCGAAAAACCGGTAACGGTGCATCCCTATCGGTAACATGCATCAATGCAGCAACATTTGGTAAATACATTGTTGCACTGCAGTGCCCTTCACTCTGAAGGAATGGTAACATAGTGTGTGGCAGTGCTTTACAAAATGTGTGTCAAGTCCAATTTTCGGGACATTTCGGTGCAGCCCTAAGGCTCTGTTCACACCTAGGCGTATCGAATATGCGCGTTTGTCGCGCGTTTCGTGACGTGCGCTTTTACCGCGATTCGCGGTAACAAAAACGCGCGACAAACGCGCATTTACGAGGGCTACTTGGCTGTATCCCAATGGAAACGCGAGACAAAAACCCCGCAAAGAAGCTCATGTACCTTTTCAGGCGTAGGCCGTTTTTGTAGCGCGTTCAGACGGGCCGAAATACGGCAAGGTGTGAACCAGACCAGGGGGGGGGTGTCACACGATGGGGTTATGGCGGTAAAGCCTCTGTATTGTTCCCCCTCCCCCCACCGCCATTGTGCGACTCCCAAAGAATGCTTTAATCCCCATCCATCCCCCGTCAGCTGTTTCCAGGCGCTGCCTCAATAGGCTCCCAAACATCTCTCTCGCAGGCCGCCTGCGCCGCCACCTTTTGTCGTTTATCGTGTTTCACTCCCTCTCGCCGCCCCGGCTGAGGGGTTCCTACCGGGATCAAAGGGGACATCTTATCAATGCACGCTTTAAGCCGGCGATTCGCTCACGGGTCATAGAGACGCCGGAAACCGCTTACAATGGATGAGTCAGCCGCAGGTCTGCTGAACGCTGTCTACCTGCAATCTCGGGAAGGGGGGGCTGGCGGTTTGGGGATGACCGTTATGATAAAAAAAATGTGCGTCCAATCCGGCAATTTATGGATTTTGTGCCTAATTTCTTTCTTAATTGATTATAATCCGGCTAAAAAAAATGTTTACAATGACATTATTCTGTTGTTTTCAGGTAAATGTGATCAGGTTTCCGAGTCTTTCAGTTTGCTTCTTTGATGAAAAAAGTACAGAGATCAACGATTCATCGCCTGTGACTTGTCCCGTATCTGAGAGAAAGGGCCCACTGGCGCTATTGCTTTGCGGTAACTTGGGATGCACCGATACCGATACTAGTATCGGAATCCATGCCGAGTACTTGGGCACGTACAGTACTTGTACTCGCCCAAATGCTCCGATGCCCAGCCCGATACCAGGAAGCTGGGCAGCCAGTCAATACACGCTGCCCGGGTTCCTGATTGGCCGGGAAGCTGGCTCCATGTTCACTCGTCTTTATGTGAAGATAAAGCATGGAGCCGGTTTCAAGGCCAATCAGGAAGCTGGGCATCGTGTAATGACTCTTTGCCCGGCTTCCCGATTGGTCGGGGAAGCTAGCCAATCAGGAAGCCGGGTGCCGTGTAATGACACGGCGCCCCACTTTTTGATTGGCAGGAAAGCCATGCTTCCTGCTCCCTCATCACCTCGTGACGAGGGAGCGTGGAGCTGGATTCCTGGCCAGTCAGGAAGCCGGGAGGCGCGTCATTACACGGCGCCCGGCTTTCTGATTGGCCAGAAAGCCGGCTCCGTGCTTTCTCTTCACATAAAGATGAGGGAGCGTGGAGACGGCTTCCCTGATAATCGGGAAGCCGGGTGGCGAGTCATTACACACCACCTGGCTTCCTTAATGGGACTTCCGCTATCGGCGAGTACCGGAAAGAAAAAACATTGGTACTCGATACCGAAAAACCGGTAACGGTGCATCCCTATCGGTAACATGCATCAATGCAGCAACATTTGGTAAATACATTGTTGCACTGCAGTGCCCTTCACTCTGAAGGAATGGTAACATAGTGTGTGGCAGTGCTTTACAAAATGTGTGTCAAGTCCAATTTTCGGGACATTTCGGTGCAGCCCTAAGGCTCTGTTCACACCTAGGCGTATCGAATATGCGCGTTTGTCGCGCGTTTCGTGACGTGCGCTTTTACCGCGATTCGCGGTAACAAAAACGCGCGACAAACGCGCATTTACGAGGGCTACTTGGCTGTATCCCAATGGAAACGCGAGACAAAAACCCCGCAAAGAAGCTCATGTACCTTTTCAGGCGTAGGCCGTTTTTGTAGCGCGTTCAGACGGGCCGAAATACGGCAAGGTGTGAACCAGACCCATAGAAAACAATGGGATTTTCATGTTTGAGCGTTTTGTAGAGCGTTCGTAGAGCGTTGAACGCGCTACAAAACGTACAGGCGTGAACCAGGGCCTAACTCAACACACATCGGCACGCAACATAAAGCGTATCAGCGCACTGTACATTGGGCCCATGGACTTCAATTACACAAATGTGCCTCAAAGCAAGCAGCCGAAAGGCAGGCTGTCCCTTTAGCTACACCTCAGTGGTCTGGGAACCCTTTGTCATGTATTAAATGTTGCAAATGCAGAAGTCGGTTTTGTTATTTCAGTTTGTAATTGCCTCCATTTTTAATCGAGTTC
>NW_017307617.1:80971-96753 GCF_000935625.1 Nanorana parkeri
TCCTGGAGCTCTTGTCTTTCATCTTTAACCTCTGACGAGCATCAGATTCCGCCAGCGTGTATTGTGCCGTGCTTCTGTGCGCCGTGACAATAACAATTGCATAGAAGTGTAACACTCAAGGTTGACCCGAGGTCAATGAAACCGTATCCCCTGCTCTGTTCTATGCGCGGGGCCCGGGGCCCTGCATATCTGTTTCTCTTATGCAGTATACAGCGCAGAGATGGCGAAGTGCAAATAAGATTATTAGTGCAAATAATAAAGGAAGCGGCTGGTCAAATCCCCAGCGGAAAGTCACGTGAAGAATCTATTCACATCCTAGAAGTACAGCACCAAAAAATGCACTTTGCAGAAGCTGCAACGCCACCGACTATACGCGAGAATGGCGACGTCCGCTCTTAGCTCTCCCTCCCCCTATAACCCCATCTAAGTATTCCACTCACCAGCTTCCGCTCCCACTACAAGCCTGATTTCTTCTTCCATCTGTTCATGAATTTTAAGGAGTTTTTAAAATTGTATGTCATTTGTATTTCAATGTAACAATAAATAATAATGAGACTGACGAGGGTTGGTTTGTGGCACCAGAGGAGGTCCAGCAGAGCAGAAAGGAGCTTCTGTAACCCCGGGGGCCCCCTGCACCCTTAAAGGGCTTCTAAAGCCTCCGTCTATTTTTGCCTATCTCTACCGCTAGCAAGCAGCAGAGATAGGCAAAAGTTTTTGTTTTTTTTAAACCCGCTTTAACAGCGGTTTAAACTTACCTCGTTATCGCTGCGCGCTCCCGCGCCGAGAATCCGGAACTGTTCGTGCGGGCGAATGCGCAGTTTGGATTCTCGGCCCGGGAGACGAGCAGAGACGCGAGGTAAGTCTATGGACGGCGTGCACCCGCCTGCAGACGCCGCGGGATCGGAAGTGCCAGCGAGCAGAGAGGAGTCAGCGCTGGATCGGAGAGCCGCCGCACCGCTGGAGGAACACATGAAAACATCAGGAAAGAAGAAGAAGATCGGATTAAGAGACGCCATTTAAGGTAAGTGCTGACATTAACATGGGGGGGAGGGGACATTTTTTTTTACTTTAATGTCACTTTAAATTCGCCTTCTCCAACTCGAGCGATATAACCCTTAGGCTGCGTTCACACCTGACCGTTTTGTAGCGCGTCCTACGCTCGACGAACGCTCTACAAAAACGGTAAAAAAAATAAATAGCATTGTAGTCAATGCCCTCGTTCCCACCTCGGCGTATTTCCGCCCGTCCCTAACGCCCTACAAAACGGCCCACGCCTGAAAAGGTCCCGGGACTACTTTGGGCCGTTTTGTAGGGCGTTTTCCATTGGGATACAGCCAAGTAGCCTTTGGAATCGCGCGACGGTCGCGCAACTTTTTTACCGCAAATCGCGGTAAAAAACCCGCGTGATGGTCGCGCGACAGACGCGCATATTACAATACGCCTAGGTGTGAATGGGGCCTTATAATGATTTGATAAAGATATGACCGTGTATCGGAATGAGACTGACATGACAAGGAGTTTGTTTTACTTTGTTTGTTTTGACTGTTAATTATACTATGTTTGTTTCAACACTGCACCACGAGTTGGTAACAGGTGACTAGAATACAAGGCTGGGTTCACACCTAGGCGTATTGAATAACGCCCGTTTCCGAGGGCTACTTGGCTGTATCCCAATGGAAACGCCAGACCTAAAACGCCCCAAAGAAGAACATGTACTTCTTTGGGCGTAGGCCGTTTTGTATCGCGTTCGGACGGGCGGAAATACGGCAAGGTGTGAACCAGACCCATTGAATACAATGGGATTTAGATGTTTGAGCGTTTTGTAGAGCGTTCGTCGAGCGTTGAACGCGCTACAAAACGTTCAGGTGTGAACCAGGCCTTAGATCGCATTAAAAGGATCATTCCCCAGTAAATAGTATTTTTTTTTTTATTGCATTGGTATAAGTTTACCATGGCAGTGTCCAGATACCTATGCCCTTTTTAACAGAATCTTGCAAACCGGCCTTGAAAAAGGCCAGAAAAAAAATAAGAAGATTCAGCTCCCATAGACTCCAGCAGGGTTCGGACCAACAGTATGTTTAGGTATAGTGGATTTTTTTGTTGCATTCGCCAAACCTCCTGCAAAACAAACTTTGCCTGGTATGCTCATCCCTATGCATGAGTCTTCAACTGAAGCTTAGTGGTGACTGTTGTAAAATCTACATTTAATGCATACAGAGGTCAATATTTGGAATCGCGGGACGGTCGCGCAACTTTTTTACCGCAAATCGCGGTAAAAAACCCGCGTGATGGTCGCGCGACAGACGCGCATATTACAATACGCCTAGGTGTGAATGGGGCCTTATAATGATTTGATAAAGATATGACCGTGTATCGGAATGAGACTGACATGACAAGGAGTTTGTTTTACTTTGTTTGTTTTGACTGTTAATTATACTATGTTTGTTTCAACACTGCACCACGAGTTGGTAACAGGTGACTAGAATACAAGGCTGGGTTCACACCTAGGCGTATTGAATAACGCCCGTTTCCGAGGGCTACTTGGCTGTATCCCAATGGAAACGCCAGACCTAAAACGCCCCAAAGAAGAACATGTACTTCTTTGGGCGTAGGCCGTTTTGTATCGCGTTCGGACGGGCGGAAATACGGCAAGGTGTGAACCAGACCCATTGAATACAATGGGATTTAGATGTTTGAGCGTTTTGTAGAGCGTTCGTCGAGCGTTGAACGCGCTACAAAACGTTCAGGTGTGAACCGGGCCTTAGGTAGAAGTAACTTCTGGTAGAGACTCATTCTATTTCTGTAGCTATACACACAGTCTATCGTTTCATTACGTCTTATTTTAATAGACGCCTATGCATATGATTGACATTTTCCCCATGATAAGCTATAACTGTTTGCAATGAGCTAAGACATAGTTACATATAGTTACATAGTTACATAGTATTTGAGGTTGAATAAAGACATTAGTCCATCAAGTCCAACCTATTAGGATCTCATTCTAGGAGTACCTGTACCCCTGTATATTACCTGTACCCCTGTATATTACCTGTACCCCTGTATATTACCTATTCTCCATTTCTGACTTCCCCAGCGGCACCCCCATAATTGTATAACCCATTTGTTTATTTTTAATTCCAAAGTGCATTACTTTGCATTTATCGACATTAAACCTCATCTGCCACATTAATGCCCCTCCCACTATTTTATCCGGGTCCTCCTGTAATGTTATAGTGTCTACGTCCGTGTCGATTACCCTCCCTATTTTGGTGTCATCCGCAAACACGTCATCTTGGAAATGACGTGAATCTTTAATATGTAACCAACTTGTGATTGAAACTTTTGAAAATAAAGAAAATGTTATACGGAAGAAAAAAAAAACATTCGCCTTCTCCACTGATTACAATGAACGTTGTAGAAACCCCCCAACTTTCAGGGAAGTGAAAACTCTCGATTTCACTCGTCCCTGGTTCAGATAATCTCTTCTTGTACAGGGGGCATCCACATGGACAGGGAGAGGAGGCCGAGGGGGTGGAAGTTCTGGGGGTTTCCTGAGCGATGGGGTAAAAGGAAAACAGAGGTGGGATCGTGGGCTGCCATCAATCGTCTCCCTGCCATTGATATTGGCACATGTACCAACCGGCCGTCCACAATACTAATACTCCAAGCTCTGGTAAAGGGGAATTCCTTGGCCCCCGAAATGCGTTGGATATTGTTTCTTCAGTGAACTGATTTCATCATGAAAAGACATTGGTTCGGGTCTCCCATTGGCTTTGACATGGATTCTAAACTTAGGTGCCTTCCACCTTAACAAGGAGACCGCTGTTCTGCAGGAAGCTGCTGAACTTGAACCAAAATGATGATTTCACCCTCCAATTGATAAGTTGTTTTCAGCGCCCCTCCTCCATCTTTCCAGGAATTTCGATGGAATTGTCAGCCCTCCGCGGGAATTAAAGGGCACAACTGTCAATTGGTAATTGCAAAGGCATCTGAATGGAGATGAAACATGACCCCCATATCAGCCCCCCCAAATCATCGTTTATTTGAGGTAATATCAGCGATCCCAACCTGAAAAAAATACATTTCAGGGAGGTGCCCTTCTCCTTTCAGGGCGGTGCCCTCTGCCCCCCCCCACCCCCATCCACGGGGGAGGGGGGAAGCACCCCCCTGAAATGAAGGCAGATAGCAAAGGAAGCAATAGCTTCTTCGCTATCGACAGGGGTTTTTTTTTGTATTCTGACAGCAGTTGCCGTCAGAAAAAAAACCCCCATCATTGTAATGAATAGCTAGATTCCTATTGGCTATTTCAATTTGCAATATCCAATAGCAAGCTGGCTATTGCACCCGCCTTCTGCTGCTGTCAATCACTAGAAGAGGACCTGATGGAGAACTTCAGGTCCCCCTCTTCTGATTGACAGCAGCAGTGGGCGGGTGCAATAGCTAGTTTGCTATTGGATATTGCAAATTGAAATAGCCAATAGCAATCTAGCTATTCATTCCTATGCTGTTTTTTTTTTTTTTTCTTCTGACTGCCGGCGGCCCCGATGTCAGAAAAAAAACCCCCACAGATCGCAGGGAAAGGTTTACTCTGCTAGATCGAGCAGAGTAAACCTTTCAGGGAGAAAGTGTTTCTCTCCCGGGCGGCCAGGAGCCGTTATCTAATAGCGGGAGACTCCCGGGGGATCCAAGAGAGTTGGGATGTCTGTAATATACAATGCACATATAACTTTTCATTTTCGGCTGGAGAAACAATGTAATTCTATGAAAGAAAAAGGGAAATTCCGACTGTTTGCTCCGAACAACGGCAAGAAACTGAAAACGGGTTTAATGGCGTCTTCTCCAACGCTCTCCCATACGTGGTGTGAATTCACACTTGTGATGTTCAGAGAAATCCGCGTTGTATCTATACGTGCAGCGCTAATACCTTCCACACATGAACAATGTATCAGCTGCTGCGCTAATTAGATCACAATAAAAACCTGAAACAAAAAATGAGCGAAGAACTAAAAACACCTTCAAAGCAGCGCTACCCAGCTGCGGCGACCCCAATTCATATCGCAGCAAACAATTGATAAATAAAGTGCGCCGTGCTAAAAATAATTTAACCACTTGAGTCCCCGACGCTGGGAAAGCGGCCACTAGTCCCAGCGACGTTTTAAAACGGTGTCAGTCTCAGTGGCTCTGATGGACCCCCTGCCGGTGTTCTATCGAAAGTTCCAACTTGTCGACCTCTCCAACCGGTGACTGCCAGTAGGAGGTCTACAGCAGATGGTGCTCGTGCGCATGCCCAGGAAATCCTTGTCAAACTATTGCCACAGTGCCGGCGCGGCTATCCACTTCCATAACCTACGGCAGTTGTATTTGTCCTAGGTTATAGAAGCCGATGAGCCGATAGCCGCGCGAGCGCAGTGGCTTTTGCCCCATCGGATTCTGTAACCTAGTCAAAGGTTATATTATGTTACAGCTCCTGCAAGGCCACATGATTCTTTCTACAACCACAGTTGCGCCTGCGCGGCTATCGGCTTCTATAGCCTAGGACAAATATAAGTTTGTACGAGGTTATAGAATCCGATGAGCCGCTAGCTGCGCAGGCGCAACAGTTAGACAGTTCGAGAAGGATTCTTATGCCCATGCGCACTAGCTCCATGTGCTGTACGTCTCCTACTGGCAGTCACCGGATGTGACGCGCCCAGTCGGAGAGCTGGACAAGTCGGAGCTTTCAATAGAACACCGGCACTGGAGTAGGAACCGCCGGCTGTCTGTGGTAGCCGGGGGCCCGGCACTAAGGAAGTGATCAGCTCCTGGGATTCCGATACTTTAACAGAATGATCCATAGTAGTGACATCACAGCACTTCCTCTGAGCACGGAGGCCGGGACGGCGCTGTTACAGCTCTACCAATCACCTCCACGCAGCAACACATGACTGCTGATTGCAGCCCACAATAGATCACTAAACCGCGCAATCCGCCCGGCGCCACTGGGGTGCCGTTAGACAATAATGGCACCGCCAGGGCGATCGGCTGTGGTGGGCGGCTCCGTGACCACTCAGCAATCAGTATGATTGCCGCTCGGTCACGGATTGCGCAGGTGTGAACCCAGCCTCAGGCCTCGGGGGAATTTAGTCCCTGCTCACACCTAGGTGGCATAGTTTTTGTGCATTTGTTAGCGCGCGATCAGCATGCGGTTATTTGCAAGTGTGTGCGCAAATTGCACTTTTTGATGCCCGTACATGAAGACGCGCCTTTTGACTGGCAGCTTAAGAAACATTGCAGGCAATGGACAAACGTGTGTATAAACGCCACAAAACACAACATGCTTTTGCCGCGCGTTTTCGGGCGCTTCCATTGAAGTCTATGGGGCATGAACGCGCTTGTTGTCTGCCCGAAGAAGCTCATGTACCTTTTTGGGCGTTTTGCTGCTCAGGCGTGAACAGGTGCCACTGAAAATCATGAGATTTTGTGTGTTTCTCCAACTGCTCAAAAACCCCTCGGTATGAATCGGAGGCGGTTTTGTTGCGTTGATTTTAGTGCGCTGAAACACCAACATTTAAAATCTCATACATTCCTATGGGAGCCGTAAACGCGCGTTCCAATATGCCTGTCACCTGAAATGCTCCCTGAGCTGCTTTGTAGCGCTGATCAGCGTATTTTTCCCTATAAACTTCAATAGAAAAGCGCATAAAAGTTTGCTAAAACGCGCTAAAAAGCTGTCGCCCTGCTGTGAATGGGGCCTTAGAGAGAACAAGGCTCCGGGACTCAAATGGTTTATCACAAGGGAAAAGCTGACCCGGTAACGATGTTTCCAGTGATTTATAAACCCCCCCCCCTCCCCATCCCCCCCGCGGTCCCCTCTGAAGTCCTAGTTCACACCAAGTGCATTCCAGGAGCAGAGCAGTTACAGACCGGACCAAAACTGCGTCCAATGTATTCCAATGGTATTTTGGGCTCTAGTTCACACCGCGGGGTTCAGTTCCAGGGCATGTAAAAAAACTGCAGCAAGCCCTATTTTACCTGCTCTGGAACGCATCAAAAACGCATGCAAACGCACTAAAAGCCCATTTTAAACAAAAGTTGTTGTTTTTTGTGTGGCAAAAACAGTCCTGAACGCGTCAACAATTCGTCAAAAACGCGTCAGAACACACTGCACTGCGTATACAGAAACTCATGCAGATCTGGCCTGCATTTGGTGGGAACAAGACCTTAACGAACTCATCTGTAAAGCGCTGTTTTATTTTTTTTCTGGGTTTTTTTCATTTGCGCGACATTCGCGAATCCGGGGAAATAAATGGGATCAGAAACGCGGAGTTCCAGCGGTCGGGTATTTTAAGTGGCGTCAATAAAAAGCTGTTTGGCGGAACACACGAGGGAGATAATTTCATTTATAAAGAAACTCGGAGAGATACGACTTCCTCTCGTCCCCTCCGCTCCCGCTACAGGTGATACGAGGCGCCATGCTGTTAGTCTGTCAGCACCTTGAGCTCGCTCGCCGTGCGGCGGAGAGTCAGGAATAAATGGGTACAGATCTGAATAACTAATGACGCATCCTCCGCAGGAGACTTCATGGGGGGGGGTGATATTTGTTGTATGAGGCTGGTGGTGGCGGCGGCGGCGGGAGCGGTATTGGAGTTAATCAGGGCCCGGTGGGAGCTAATGCGAGTTTATTTGCAAAATGGAAATGCTGATTTAAAACACCCACTCGGCTCCACGGGAACGAATGAGCGGAAATATGACTACATTCTCCCATTACCGCGCCTTGTATTAACAGGAGACGTGCCGCGCACACGTCTAACACAGGTGACTGATCAACATCTCCGGTGTGGGGCCGCTCCGATCTCTCCAAGATACAAATCCATGAGGTTTTTCATTCATTTAGCGCTAAGGACCCGAACTGGACCTTTTGCAGCCCCCTGTACAGCAGAACTCAGATTGGGAGAGGGAGAAGCCGCGCGAGGAGCCAATCAGTTGTGCTGCTGTGCTAAGAGGAGGAGCCAGAGCAGAGTGACAGAGATGAGCTCATCGGTGTGTTGGGGGTGGTTTCGCGTCCTCCCGTCACCCTAGGCTCAGTATACCGCGAGCTGTAGCTCGCGGTATACTGAGACGACGCAGCTGAAGCGGATCCCGACAATTGTGCCGGGATCCGCCCAGCTGCGTGACTGACAGCTGGCTCTGCCTATCTAGAAGCAGAGCCAGCTGTACCCGCCCCCTCCCCCCTCCGTTCCGCCAGTCAGCGCTGGCGGATCGGAGCGGGGGGAATCCAGCCCCTCCCGTCAGGGCAGAGAGCCATGACAGGATCGAGAGGTGAGCGAACGCTGGTATGTGTTCGCTCACCTCCCGATCTACTACTGTCACAGGTCGGCTAGAACTATGAGGCGAGTGAAAAGCAACCCCCCCCCCCTCCCTCATAGTTCTCCTTTAAAAACATTGTCACCCTACAGCAGAGGTGGACAACTCTGGACCCTCTGGCTGTGCTTTAACTACAAATCCCAAAATGTCTCTGCCTCTGGGAGGTCATGTCTGTGGCTGTCAGGGTTTTGCAATGTCTCGTGGGACTTGTAACAGACGGAGGGCCGCAGTTGCCCACCTCCTGCCCTACAGTGTCATGGAGTGGTGGACGTGTCCAGGAGGAGAGTGTAAGTGTTCCAAGTTCAGTGACTGGGAGTCGATGTTCAGCGCCTCCATGTTTGCGCTCCCTACGGCCCACCTACAAACAACTTGTGATCCATTATAAAAGTTCATAGAAAAGAAGGAAGAGTGATGGACAACGCAGAAAAAAGAATGTTTTCTCTCACTGGCACCCGGCTAAGGAATACACTGCAGGGGCTCCGAAGGCCGCAACATAGGTGCCAAAGGGCCACATGCGGCTCCAGGTTGGGCACAGGGGCTACACACAGAACATTGTGCAGGTTGTGCTTTTATCTTCATATTGATACTTTGAAACATCTGAAAGACCTTCAGCATTCCGTGACCCCCGAAGGCCGAGTGTGCGCTCTATCACACGCCATTTATCTCATACAATGTAACAATGGAACGTTCTTTGGGCTGCAGAGCTCATAATTCATACAAGAAAGGATACAAAGTGACACCCGGAGCCCAGGCAGCTGCCCCACTTCTCATCTTAAAAAAGCATTGGATTACATTTCCCAACAACTGCCCCAAGCCGGGCCGCTGTGTGCCTGGGGTCTCGGGGGAGCGGATTGTGTGTCGGACAGGTGCTGTGTCTGACCCTGCGGTCCAGATATCGGATACACAATGCCCGGTTCTCAGTGTGTGCTCAGGTCACTGACCAACTGATGCAAAGTGACAGATAGCCGGACACAGTAGCCAACGTGTAACCTCCTCTGCATTCCTGAGGTGGGCAGCCGGGAGCGAGGACAGGGGGTGGGAGGGAGAGAGAAAGTTCTGGGAACATCTGAAATCCATGGAGGAATAATCCTCTTAGTATTGGGATCTGCAAAGTAATGACATAAGTGAATATATTCTATTCTATGAAGGCTTGCCTGTGCTATTCCCCGGACTTTGATATACCCCCTACTGTGCTATACCCTGGACTGTGCTATTCCCCGGACTTTGCTATACCCCCTACTGTGCTATACCCTGGACTGTGCTATTCCCCGGACTGTGCTATTCCCCGGACTGTGCTATACCCTGGACTGTGCTATTCCCCGGACTGTGCTATACCCCGGACTGTGCTATACCCAGGACTGTGCTATACCCCGGACTGTGCTATACCCCGGACTGTGCTATTCCCCGGACTGTGCTATACCCTGGACTGTGCTATACCCCGGACTGTGCTATACCCTGGACTGTGCTATTCCCCGGACTGTGCTATACCCCGGACTGTGCTATACCATGGACTGTTTTGTTGTTGTTAATATGTTGCAAAGATTCTTATCTGGAGATCCCACCAGAACCTGCACTTCCTGTATCAGACTGACAACGTTATGCCACTGCCTTGTAATGAGCATCTGCGTTGTCATCCTGCCATGTGAGCTCCTTCAGCTGGCCATTGGGCTATCGGGTCTTCAGGGGCAAATGAACACCTGATGGGTCTCCCAACAGCCAACTGAAGGAGCTCACATGGCGGGATGACAACTCTGCAGCTAACTGCGAGCCAGCGGCTGCGGACACAGGAAGTTCTGTTACTGAAACTTTGTAACAGCTTTAAAAAAGAAAATATCTGCTTGGCAGCCCTGTATACGGAGAGGGATAGCGCCACACATCCCGAAAAACAGATTTTGTCTTTACAAACACTCCAATGTGAGATGTGATTCACGCTGGACACAGAGAAAAGCAGAGCGAGGGCGGCGGCCAATCACATCCTCTGCCTCATATAAAAGATGGAACCCGCTTCACTTTAACAACAACAGATCCGTCTTCTTTGTTCAGGTTTTCAGAAATCAGCCTCCAAATGTCACTATTATTAGTAACACCGAAACACCAACATGACTCACCAATATAACAAAATCCACCATGCCGGGGTCTATTCCCGGTCACAGACACTCTATAATCATACTCATAGTCAGTGCCGGGCTATGCAGCTGCCATCGGGATGGGACTGATCGGTGTCCCTACTATCCCCAACTACATGACAGAATATGACAGCTGACCTCCGTCCTACCCTTTAGTCTCATATCTGACCTCCGTCCTTCCCTTCAGTCTCATATCTGACCTCCATCCTCCCCTTAAGTCTTCTATCTGACCTCCGTCCTTCCCTTCAGTCTTCTATCTAACCTCCGTCCTTCCCTCCAGTCTTCTATCTGACCTCCGTCCTTCCCTTCAGACTTCTATCTGACCTCCGTTCTCCCCTTCAGTCTCATATCTGACCTCCGTCCTTCCCTTCAGTCTTCTATCTAACCTCCGTCCTTCCCTTCAGTCTTATATCTGACCTCCGTCCTTCCCTTCAGTCTTCTATCTGACCTCCGTCCTTGCCTTCAGTCTTCTATCTGACCTCCGTCCTTCCCTTCAGACTTCTATCTGACCTCCGTCCTTCCCTTCAGTCTTCTATCTGACCTCCGTCCTCCCCTTCAGTCTTCTATCTGACCTCCGTCCTTCCCTTCAGTCTTCTATCTGACCTCCGGCCTCCCCTTCAGTCTTCTATGTGACCTCCGACCTCCCCTCCAGTCTTCTATCTGACCTCCGGCCTCCCCTTCAGTCTTCTATGTAACCCCGACCTCCCCTCCAGTCTTCTATCTGACCTCCGTCCTCCCCTTCAGTCTTATATTTGACCTCCGTCCTTCCCTTCAGTCTTCTATCTGACCTCCGACCTTCAGTCTTGCACAGTGGTACCGGCTCCTCCCCTCTTCCTCTGATATCACTGCACACTGGGAGCTTCTCACAATGTACATTAGAAGCTGCAGCAAGTCAGATAGAGCTCCGCCTCACTTCCTAGCTGAAGGACCTTCTCAGCCTGGCTGTCCCTGGCCCCGCCCTTTTCATTCACTGGATTTCAGTTCTGTCAATCATGGAGGCTCAGCATCACACATGGGCGTTACCTAGGGGGGTCTGCATGCAAATACAACCGGCCTAGGAACACTCACTCTTCCAGACTGACACCCGCCCATCAAGAGATTTTGATATTTGCATAACTCCTCCCAAGAGCCGGCCCACGGCTTGTATTAGGAGGAGTGCTGAGGCCGGGTGCTGTGATGTTTTCAGGAAGTGATGTACAGCACCCTGCCGGCCCCTCCCACCAGCCATGACCTGCCTGCATTGTGGCTCCTAGATTGGGCATTGTGGCTCCCGGATTTGGCATTGTGACTCCTGGGTTGGACAATGTGGCTCCTAGATTGAACAGTGTGGCTCCTAGATTGGACAGTGTGGCTCCTAGATTGCACAGCGTGGCTCCTGGATTGGTCAGCGTGACTCCTGGATTGGACATTGTGACTCCTGGATTGGGCATTGCGGCTCCCGGATTGGGCATTGTGACTCCTGGATTGGACAGTGTGGCTTCTAGATTGGACAGCGTGGCTCCTAGATTGGACAGCGTGGCTCCTGGATTGGACAGCGTGGCTCCTGGATTGGACAGCGTGGCTCCTGGATTGGACAGCGTGGCTCCTGGATTGGACAGCGTGGCTCCTGGATTGGACAGCGTGGCTCCTGGATTGGACAGCGTGGCTCCTAGATTGCACAGCGTGGCTCCTGGATTGGACAGCGAGGCTCCTGGATTGGACAGCGAGGCTCCTGGATTGGACAGCGTGGCTCCTGGATTGGACAGCGTGACTCCTGGATTGGACAGTGTGGCTCCTAGATTGGACAGTGTGGCTCCTAGATTGGACAGCGTGGCTCCTAGATTGGACAGCGTGGCTCCTGGATTGGACAGTGTGGCTCCTAGATTGGACAGTGTGGCTCCTGGATTGGGCAGCGTGGCTCCTGGACTCCATATGAATCTTTCTGCCCCTGGCACAGTGTATATATTGCACTTGCTATTTCTGAACACATCTACCCGTCTGCGCCCGAGCTCCTCACCGACATTACAGATCTGATGAGGCAGGGTGACTGTGTGGCTTTCTGTGAAGCCAGCACTCATACTTTAGCTCGGCAGCCAATTAAAAGTTAGCCCCGCATCGACCGACAAACTCGCAGCCTCGGGGCTCACAAGGACTTGCAACGGCGGCCGCTGCGCGAGGCACCAAAGGAGACAATGTCCCCATCCCTTCCTCTGGTGACTTCTGGCTACAAAGCTTTCCGAGATATCGCCAAAAGTCCGGGTCACGACCCTTCGGCTCCTCGGCGCGCGCCGCCTGCCAAATTATAATAAAAAACGGCCTCCGCGCTGAAAGCGGTCGGTCAGCTCGCGCTGCATTTGCCTAATAAGGCGCCGTTATCTGTAAACAGCGCATCAAAATTCACGGCAGCACCTCCAGGTCTGCGGCGCGCAAGAGAAGAATTCGCAGGAGACCGCGAGAGGTTACTAAGAAAAAAGAAAAAGATGGAGACGGCACTTTTTAAACAGTAGAAAGGCATGTGCCATGATGCCTTTCTACTGGTCACTCCAGAGAACACGCCTCCTCTTCTCTAGAGTCCAGTGGCGGCGTGCTTTACACCACGGCATCCCACGCTTTGCATTCCACTCGGTGATGTGCGGCTTGGATGCAGCTGCTCGGCCATGGAAACCCATTCCATGAAGCTCTCTATGCACTGTTGTTGTGCCAATCTGACGGCCGCATGGAGTTTGGAGGTCTGTAGCTATTGACTCTGCAGGCAGTTGGTGACTCCTGCGCACTGTGCGCTTCAGCATGCGCAACAGGTTCACTTTAATTAAGTAGAGCTTGCAGTGGTGTGGAAAATGTGGGGACAAGGGTCATGCTGATAGGAGAGCGGAGTGGCATTACCTCATCAGTCTGCTGCTTCTCCTTTCAGTGTCCAATCACAGCCCGGGGGGAGGGACAAGACCTGTAAGTGTCAGAAGAGAAAAATCGAGTCTCCTACCCTGCTAGACAGTGCTGTGCTGTGTGACAGAGCTGTGTAACTCTCAGACCCGGATGGAGAGGAATACAATATATGTATATGATCTGTGTGTCTTGTTGTTGCCTGAAAAGTGGACGCTCGCTCCCTACTCCTCCATGACCAATGCAAATGCCGTACAAAAGTCGGTGACAGCAGAGTGACCGCCCGGGGCCCCTCGTTCTCTACGTGACAGATCTGGCCCAGCATGGCTGCCACCACTCATCGGGTCCGCGGCGTCACATGACATAAATCCGGCAAGTCAGGATGGAGGAAAACAAATGAAAGAAGTGGAAATACACGGCGCTGATCTGCTGCTGGAGTGAGCAAGAGGGAGCGGAGATAAATCTCAAAGTTTGACGCGTTCTACTGGATTGTACGGAATTCCGGAGGGAGCCACAGATCAGCCAGAAGGAGACGTCGGGAAGTAGGTTAAAACTCGGCTCCGAAAAAAATACGGGGAAGAAAAAAGGGAATTTTTTAAAAGATCGCAAGACGGCGAGGTTAGAGCGACGCCGCCGGAACGAAGGCGGAGGTGGTCGGCATGAGCTCGGCTTCCAAGATCACCTGTCCCGGAGCTTCACATGAAATAACATCATAATATCGATGGCTGCCTGTGATGGAAACTCAAGTTCTGGTCTTGGGGGAGGTTTCAGGTGTTATTAGAAAAGATCTCCAACAGTGACAAATGAACTTCTGACTACAATGGAAGCTGCAAGATAAAAGAAAGCGCCTGTGGTCACATGGGGGGGAGGGGTAGCCGGTGAAGGAAGCAGGGATTCATCTTCTGGACAAGCATTAAGCAACCAAGACCTCAATACGTGGCTGGTGAGGGGAGAACTCACCACAAGGCCTTCCAATCACCGGCAATATACTACGTACTCCAAACTCTTGCCTGCCACCGATTGGCTGATCGTGTGCCGCTCGGCCCATCTTGATACATCGTTGCCAGGTCCCGGCCAAGAAATAACAACTGGGCGGAGCCGGCCATGACGTCACGGCCGGCTCCGCCCAGTTGTTATTCTTTCATGACAGATCAGCGTCCCCAGGTCATTTGATCTGTCTTTACAACTGGGCGGAGCCGGCCGCGAGATCACGCCTGGCTCCGCCCAGCCGTCATTTGGGTGGAGATCGGTCAGTTTCGGCCGCCGACCTTTCCCCACGCTCCGCCTCTCACTGCGGCTCAGCCCAGCCGGAGCATATGCGTTGGGCCTTTATCTATGCTTCTTACTTGGCTTTGCTCTCGGCGGCTGGATATCGGTGAATCTGGTGATTATTTGCCTCACGTTTGCTACGCATTTGCCGGATCGCTACCTATAAAGATTCACCGCCGCTGAACTGCATCCATCATCTCCAATCTCCAGCAGATATCCGTCCGATGGGAGTGATCCTTCCTCCTCGGAGGATCCGGCACGCGTTGGCCCGGTTGTTTGTTTCCAGTCGCGTCGGCGTTCTCTCCGCTCCCGCCTCGCCCTGATTTATTCCCGTCACACTCGCTGCGCGTTCAGCAATTTAGGAAATAACGGCAACGCAGATAAAAAATAATAGGCGGGACGGAGGGAAATAAAGCGCCGTGCGGATAATCGCGCGGCGTAATGTACAGGCCCTGAAGGAGCTACAAAAATGCTCATATAGATCGCTTAGGATACCGGACGGCGAATAATTCCTCCTCAATCGGCTCCGATGAGCATTCCTGTTTAGGAGGATATTAAAGCGCTGATAAGACCCGACTTACGCAAACACCTCGCCATAAAACACGCGCAGATCTCCGCCACACATTCACCTTGGTGGGTCCGCCACACATTCACCGGCAACATATCCAGTGTTCACAATTGTCTGACAAAGATCAGCCCCTGCTGCAGCCTCTCGCCTGGTGACTTGATACAAAGTTACAATGTTGCATTCATATCACTGGGGGAGAGGAGACTGAGGAAATGCTTCCTCCTGCCTGCAGCAGTCTGATCACTGGGTGGAGGGGGGGCTGGGGAAATGCTTCCTCCTGCCTGCAGCAGTCTGATCACTTGGGGGAGGGGAGACCGAGGAAATGCTTCCTCCTGCCTGAAGCAGACTGATCACTGGGGGAGGGGAGACTGAGGAAATGCTTCCTCCTGCCTGCAGCAGACTGATCACTGGGGAGCAGGCTGAGGGTCGCTCTACCTCATGGCGCGATGACTTCGTCAGGACGTCCGCTGAGAACAGCAAAACATGCCCCCCCCCATGACAGCTCCGGCTCTGAAGTTCCCGCCAGACTCCATCGCTGGAAATGTTCTCGTTAGCAGGTTTTCTTTAATGAAAGCCAACTTGTCCTTTAAGGCTTCAAGAAAAAAGGTAAACGGGGA
>NW_017307617.1:96778-97669 GCF_000935625.1 Nanorana parkeri
TCATTAATGCAATCACATCAGCCCTGACAATGGGATATTTATCACCGTGCCGCAGGAGAACGCTTCCCGCTCGCCGACGCGCATCTGTCTAATGATTCGCGGGAACACCTAATGAGCAGCGTCTGTCCTCTGCCTGGTGACGCTTCGCTGCCCGGAAACTCCTTCGCTCTTTGGGGGAAAGAAGACTTCATCTGTCCCCATTAACCACAGGATGCAATAGAACTGAGAAATAGATTCTATAGGAGGGGGAGGGGAGGGGCTAAAATGACAAAGTACCAGCAAAGTCTTCCCTCCAGCGGGCGACTCAGCGGATGTGAAACTCCGAAAATCAATACGTCGCCGTCACATCATCATCAGAATTAAAGTGGGCGGAGCATCAGATTGATTCTTTTTTATATTAAGGGCAAAATTATTTTTACAGTGTGCGGTACATCTCATTGCCCCTTTAAGGCCCATTCAGGTGTGTGTGCGTAGCTGGTAGTGCGTTGCGTATTGACGGCTGACAACACACAGATTTTTTTTGCACACTGAGTGGTGTCAGCCCTGCCCAGTTGCCTTTTGCTAAACAACGCATACCCTCCCACTCTCCTTATCCCTGCAACATAGACACTGATCGTTCTGTAGTCCTAAGATAAGGGCTAGGAGGGCCGATTAAATTCCCTGAGAGAGAAAAAAAAAGGAGATCTCTGAATTTCTGGCAGGATCAAACAGATTTAGATTGTAAGCTCTCAGCTTTCCTGACTGCAGCAGACTGATCACTGGGGGAGGGGAGACTGAGGAAATGTTTCCTCCTGACTGCAGCAGACTGATCACTGGGGGAGGGGAGACTGAGGAAATGCTTTCTCCTGCCTGCAGCAGACTGATCACTGGGGGAGGGGAGACTGAGGAAAT
>NW_017307617.1:97899-98333 GCF_000935625.1 Nanorana parkeri
GCCGAGTGATCACCGGGGGAGTGGAGACTGAGGAAATGCTTCATCCTGACTGCAGCAGGCTGATCACTGGGGGGAGGGGAGACTGAGGCGGCTCTGATGAATGCTCATTGATGTTGCAGAGCACGGACACGTTCAGCCGCCAATCACGCGTCGGCTTTCAGGGGTTTAGCGTCAGATCCGTCTCCCGGCCGGCGACATAAAAGCAATTTTTTCCATGTTGATTTGACGGGTCGGCGCTGATATAATAAGCAGTGGTGGCGGCGGTGGGGGGAGGGGGTGCTAGGAACCCGCAACCGTCCCGGCAATCCAGACAGGAAGTAGTTAACGTCTCAATGGGCTATATCCTCTTTCAAGGGCACCATGAGACTCCAGCCGAGCAGAGTAATGTGCGTCCCCTCGGGGGGGAACATGTGGTGAGGAGATGACAGACACAT
>NW_017307617.1:98498-101778 GCF_000935625.1 Nanorana parkeri
CTTGCTCCTGTGATGGACTACAACCTCAATACAAACTAGTAGTCCTATCACTAGAGGCATTTTTTAAACTTTATTTTATTGTTTATCCGATTAACCGATTAATCGAACTTAATAATCGGCTAACTAATCGATTTTGAAAATAATCGTTAGCTGCAGCTCTACACATGATCAACTGCAGCCACCCGCCTCCTCTACAATGTCTGTTACAGGCATTCAGAAAGCGCCAACAATTTACATTGCTGCACGTACACAAAAGGTCCCCGCCCCCGAGGAGCTCACAGTCTAAGGTGCCAATCTCACATGTACACTCATTGCAGGGCCGATATAGACAGGAGCCGAGTGCCCTTCCAGGAAGAACATGCAAACTCCATGCAGATAGCAAGAAAGTGCCATTCTTGTGCCGATATATATCGGTGCATCTGTGTATTCTCTCCTCCCCGCCGGGACACAGAGCAGCGGGGAGGAGAGAATACATGGATGCACCGATATATCGGCAAGGATAGAAGGACCAGGATCTGCGGATAGATAGATAGATGGATAGATAGAAGGACCGGGATCTGCAGATAGATATAAGGATAGAAGTACCCGGGATCTGTGGATAGATAGAAGGACTGGGATCTGTGGATAGATAGAAGGATAGAAGGACCGGGATCTGCGGATAGATAGGATAGAAGGACCGGGGTCTGCGGATAGATAGAAGGACTGGGATCTGCAGATAGATAGAAGGACCGGGATCTGCGGATAGAGAGAAGGATAGAAGGACCAGGATCTGCGGATAGATAGAAGGACCGGGATCTGCGGATAGATAGGATAGAAGGACCGGGATCTGCGGATAGATAGAAGGTTAGAAGGACCGGGATCTGCGGATAGATAGAAGGATAGAAGGACCGGGATCTGCGGATAGATAGAAGGTACGGAATCTGCAGATAGATAGAAGGATAGAAGGACCGGGATCTGCGGATAGATAGATGGATAGAAGGACCGGGATCTGCGGATAGAGAGAAGGATAGAAGGACCGGGATCTGCGGATAGAGAGAAGGATAGAAGGACCGGGATCTGCGGATAGATAGAAGGATAGAAGGACCGGGATCTGCGGATAGATAGAAGGATAGAAGGACCGGGATCTGCGGATAGATAGAAGGATAGAAGGACCGGGATCTGCGGATAGACACAAGGCGATATTCCACCATAGATTTAAAGGCACGCAGACCACCAGTGGCGCTGGGTAGAACTCCTCATCCCCTCCTCCCCCCTGGACGAGGCTCTGCTGGCGCTCAGCCTCCTGTTACAAGTGTTCTTGGAGAGCAGCAGCCGGCCGCCGGCCAAAGCCGTCCCCGGAGCCGGGCTCCCCTCACACACACAGATGTCTATGGAAACGTCCGGCATCTGGAGGCGACGGCGTGCGGGGCGAAGAGTTAACAGCACATGCAGATCTGATTTCTGTCAAGGGCACAATGACGGGCCAGCCGAGCAGAGTAATGTGCGTCCCCGCAGGGGAACATGTGGTGAGGAAGTGGCAGACACACAAGACGATGCGGAATAATCCGGAGAGTTCCTCCGACATCCTCCGTCCTGTGCGTCTCCCTGATAATGGGCAGCCGGAGGGGGAACTCCGGGGCAAGAACCTCCGCCGCCGTCCTGACATATCACTGAGAGGCCAACGCCACTAAAATCCGATATATTCCGCTTCTGTGCGTCTGACCGAAGCTCAGCCACTTGCTGCCCTTTAATATCTCTCCCAGTTCTTTCCGCGGCCTTCATAAGGTGATGTCCCCCTGCACAAGGAGGGAGAGCGGCAAGGAGCGGTCCTTATTACAGGAGGGGGCGGAGACAAGACCAGTCACCCTGCACAAGGGGAGAGATCAGCAGTGACCGGTCTTTATTACAGGAGGGGGGCGGAGACAAGACCAGTCACCCTGCACAAGGGGAGAGATCAGCAGTGACCGGTCTTTATTACAGGAGGGGGGCGGAGACAAGACCAGTCACCCTGCACAAGGGGAGAGATCAGCAGTGACCGGTCTTTATTACAGGAGGGGGGCGGAGACAAGACCAGTCACCCTGCACAAGGGGAGAGATCAGCAGTGACCGGTCTTTATTACAGGAGGGGGGCGGAGACAAGACCAGTCACCCTGCACAAGGGGAGAGATCAGCAGTGACCGGTCTTTATTACAGGAGGGGGGCGGAGACAAGACCAGTCACCCTGCACAAGGGGAGAGATCAGCAGTGACCGGTCTTTATTACAGGAGGGGGGCGGAGACAAGACCAGTCACCCTGCACAAGGGGAGAGATCAGCAGTGACCGGTCTTTATTACAGGAGGGGGGCGGAGACAAGACCAGTCACCCTGCACAAGGACAGAGAGTGACCGGCCTTTATTACAGGAGGGGGCAGATTTGCTGATCCCAGAATTCAGCTTTATGCTACATGTCATTTTTGCTGGTGTTCATAGTTACACTTTAAGGTAAACAGTGTGAAACTCTTCACTTTTAGCGCAGTCGCATCGTTTGCTGGGTGGCCTCCCCGATTGGCTGTCTGGAATAGCTCCTGAAAACCCCGCGTGCCGCTAATACTTCATTTCTATGTATGACAATTTATCTCCATCCTAAGTTCTCCGCAATGGGCTGCTTGTCAGTCCAGAACCCCTTCTCCGCTGGAAGTGGAAGCCGCTCATTAATCTGTAATCCTCTCTGTGTGATGGCGGCAGCCCATTCCGCCGGAGTTGCGCTGTGGGAAATGGATGGGATCTCGGTAAACCTCGTAATCTTCTACAACCAAACCGGTCCGCTTAGAAACTCATCAACGTATGGAAAAATCTCCGAATCTGGAAGAGCCGCGAGACCGACCTTCACCCGGCCCGAAAATTAACTTTTCTTCCTATTGCAATGATTCCTTTATTGAGTTTTGAAGTATAAAATAAAGAAACATTGTAACAGCGCGGACACATTGTGTAATAACTTTATTGTCCTCACAGGTGGACAACGTGCGGCCCATGGAGGGTTGCTCTGTGTGTCTCTATGGTCGCGTTTCATGAATGAGGTTGGCTGATGGTGGATGGGCAGCAAGGGAAAGCTGTCCATGGATGGGGCACAGGAGCATCAAATGCCACGAAAGAGGAAATAAACCCCCCAAAACATTACTTCATTTGTATATTTAAGGTGAGAACGGTGTGTGGGGGTCCCTGGTGACCAGGTTTCTCTCATTGTTTCAAGGCGCTGTGGCTACCATAGTAGCCGCACCTAAAGGCCTGCACCCCATGTACCAATCAGCAGGGGCATTTGAGCA
>NW_017307617.1:101792-106725 GCF_000935625.1 Nanorana parkeri
CCCTGTGACCCATCATCACACCCCTCTGTGACCCATCATCACATCACTCTGTGACCCATCATCACACCTCTCTGTGACCCATCATCACACCACCCTGTGACCCATCATCACACCCCTCTGTGACCCATCATCACATCACTCTGTGACCCATCATCACACCTCTCTGTGACCCATCATCACTGCTTGTGCCCCCCTCATCATCATCATCATCATACCCCACCATACCTCACATATGTGATGCAGTGTGGTCCCATTTGAACTTTAAGGGTGTGCCGCCCCCCCCACCCCCCATGTCCGCTCTGCGTTGATAAACACAATCACAACGCAGAGAACACTGAGAAGACAATTGTCCTCCATGTTCTCTGTGTGCTAATTATCCGGGATCATCTCCGCCCGGACACGTCCCTGATACCGCAGCCGGGAAGATGGAGCGTTACAGGCCAAGGAGACAGACGTGAAAAACGAATGCGCCGCGATGGATTCTTGGCACGGCTTCCACGCCAAGATGGCTGCTGATAAGGCAGCAAAATCGTTTGAATACTTCCAGACAAAAAGGACAGATATGTGATGGGAGATCGGACAGATAAACGGTTCGTGTCCTTGGAGCCGTTAACAAAAAATAAAGTTTTTGTTCTAAGCCCGGAAAGGTCATTTCGGATATAACGCGGAATAATGCGGACTATAGCGCTGGATCCGACGACCAAAACGTGAGGCGAGCATCGGATGTGACTGCTTTATATTAGGTACATGTGCCAGCGGGCGGGTATTTACTTTCTTTTTAGGCTGCGCGGTGTGCATACCTTAAAGGGCATCTCCGTCCATAGCTGAAAATCATATAATGTAATAGTTCCAGTGCTGACCTTTTTGTGATCCGCTCACCCTTCCTCTTCTGTATGTCGGGGTACAATGCTAAGGCTGCAGTGACACAGAATCTGTGCCACTGCTCCGCCCCCTTTCCAGGACTACTCACACACTGAACTCTCTGTCTCTTATAATCACCTATTTCCAGGCACTCCCACCGCAAGGCTGATATTAAACTTTCAGCTGGCATGCCGCAACTGATCTCTAGACTTGCTAAACGGAAGATTTTGCATTTAAAGAGATACATACGTACATCATTTTTTAAAGGCCTGTTCCTACCAGGGGGGAGGTAGGCATTTAGGTCCGTATAACGAGCGCCCATTGGTGTGCATTGCATAGGGGCGGTTACAAGACTTCACTTTTTCCCCCCCCCCTTTTTTAAAACTTTATTGTCATGCCGCAAAATGTCACTCCATTCATCTCTATGCACAGGAGCGGAGCAATGCGCGGTGATGCGTTGCGTAAAAAGGAGACATGATGCCTATGTATGGTGTGAAGAGGACACGGAGAGGATTTTTCGGTGTCATTGCGCTAATCAATGTTTTGTTTTTTTGAAGCCCGTGGAGCGTGCATCGAAAAACATCCCCTGTGAACAAAAAAAGTGAATCGTGAAATCACAACACACTAAAAGAAAAGTGCACAAGGGTGCTGTTGGTCCTCTGATGAGGAAGGGTCACGATTTCCTGATTACCCCGGGGCGCAAGGCTCCTGACAGGGACAAGAACGACTTGGCTCCACCTACCCGAAGGCCGGCGGACCCCTCTCCTCTGGGACACCCCTCTCTGTGACCCATCATCACACCCCTCTGTGGCCCATCATCACACCCCTCTGTGGCCCATCATCACATCCCTCTGTGGCCTATCACCTCTGTGGCCCATCATCACACCCCTCTGGCCCATCATCACACCCCTCTGTGGCCTGTCATCATCACACCCCTCTGTGACCCATTATCACACCCCTCTGTGGCCCATCATCACACCCCTCTGTGGCCCATCATCACATCCCTCCGTGGCCTATCACCTCTGTGGCCCATCATCACACCCCTCTGGCCCATCATCACACCCCTCTGTGGCCTGTCATCATCACACCCCTCTGTGGCCCATTATCACACCCCTCTGTGGCCCATCATCACACCCCTCTGTGGCCCATCATCACACCCTTCTGTGGCCTGTCATCATCACACCCCCCTGTGGCCCATCTTCACACCCCTCTGTGACCCATCATCACACCCTTCTGTGGCCTGTCATCATCACACCCCCCTGTGGCCCATCTTCACACCCCTCTGTGACCCATCATCACACCCCTCTGTGGCTCATCATCACACCCCTCTGTGACCCATCATCACACCCCTCTATGACCCATCATCACACCCCTCTGTGGCTCATCATCACACCCCTCTGTGACCCATCATCACACCCCTCTGTGGCCTGTCATCATCACACCCCTCTGTGGCCCATCATCACCGAGTACTAGGTTGGGGGCTCCCATGAAGGGAGACCCGAGTGGTAGGAGGCAGGAGGCCCTTGTGTAGGTCACAGAACCTCCTCCTCAACTTCAGGAACAGGCTCCGAAGGTACCCGCACCCTCTGTCACTCTGTGAAGTCAAAAAGTGCAGCCGGGCATAAAAATGGTGCTTAAAATAAATAAGATGCCAGTGCACAAACCAGTCCAAAATATAAAAATTGCCCCGGACTAGCCAGAAGGCCTTGCCAAGAGGCGTGGTGCAGATAAAGCTTGAGTAACCGTGACCTGGTGAAGGAAAATCAAGTGGGGTCCCAAACCCAAGTGATTTTCCGGCACACCCTCAGACGCCATTCCCAGGGGGCACAGTACCGCCGGCTTCTGCGCTCCCCGAACCCTCCGGCCAGACAAGCGCAGCCCCATCCCTACCAGAAGGTAGTAGCACCAGAGTGGTTCCTGCCTATAACTGGGGACAAGCCCGGCATAACCGGACCAGAATCAACCCAGGAGGAAAGGAAACCCCTCCGGCACCCGCCTATTACTCCAGAGAATACTCAACAACCATCCCCCGGTCCGGAGATGGTGTCTTTCTTCCCCCGAAAACTGATAAGAACAGATTTTTTTTTTTTTATCGAAGCCCGTGACATAAGGCCTGTTCATGTGAATGAGCCCCCAGTGTATGGTTCGGGATCGGTTCCCTTCTCGGTCCTGAATCTGACCCGCCGCGTACAAGAGTCGATGAGCCGCAGATTGGGAAACGCGTTAATCTTTCCATCTCCAGGATGAGCCGCCATAAGGTTTTGTAACGCTGGTGATTTCTGCCTAACAAGCCGTACACCATCCAGCCGGGGGGACGCGGCGTTCAAGCCTCGGTGGCGGAAGGGTTAAAAATCGCGCTTCTCCTGCTCCATGCCGGGGACAAGTGACTAATTGCAGCCGGCCGGGGTCCTGACCGGAAATTTAGCCGAACAGCCATAAGCTCGCGCGGCGCTGACAGGATGATGAAGTGGCCTGCGTTGCACGGGGGCACAGCCCCTGCCAATAGCGTGCCAGCCTTCGTCCCCAGGTAGCGCCTCTACACGCACCACCCCACCGTCTGGAAATGTCCCCCCGCTGCCAGCGAGCGCGGTGCATGAGACGAACATCGTCGCATCTGTCGGGAGAGGGGGGGGGCATGGGGGGGCCGGGACAGAACGTGGGACGCCACGGCGACCGAACCGACTGTGGCCTGTGGGATGTAATTATAGGAGGGAAAAGCCAAATTTGTGCTAACGCGGACGCTTACACGTATGGCAAAACAGCAGAACAGTTAGCGAGTCGGGAGTATTAAAGGGCAAGCCCGTCTTTCAGTGTTTTCATATGCTGGCGGTCAGGGGGCAAGAGCTGCACACCGGCTGCTGTGCTAACAGGGCAACGCGGCCGCCGGATAATGCACAATGCAAGTCACAGCAGCAGGCCGAGAAAGTAAACACAAATCCGACAACTATAATCCCCTCATCACCTTCCAGTGTCAATGTCACTTCATCATCTATAACCTGCAGATTGCACTGAAATAACACCCGGTGACCCCCTCCTGTTATAGGGTGACAACGCTCAGTTCCTGTGTCCTGAACGTGGTCCTGTGTTGTCACCCGGGCTTCTCATGGTGGGTTTGGCAGCACGGAGGGCTTATAGACACAAGATGGGGTCCCGATCTGAAACGAGTGAATATTCTCCTGCCGGTTCCTTCAGTTTCAACCAAGTGAACTGAGCCAAAGAGAACAGTAATTATCTAAGCAAACAAGATTTACAATTCCGGGAGGAAAACATTGTGAAGAAGAATTTGTCTTTTAAGAGGGAAATTGCAATTTGTTTCCACAAAGCTCATGATGCGAGTTACAATTGAAATGCTTAAGAGCTGCACTGAGAGGGCACAACCATTGTGCAGTACTATTAACGCGGACCCTTCATAGCAGCACTATTAAGGCGGACCCTCCATAGCAGCTCTATTAAGGCGGCCCCTCCATAGCAGCACTATTAACGCGGACACTCCATAGCAGCACTATTAAGGCGGACCCTCCATAGCAGCACTATTAAGGCGGACCCTCCATAGCAGCACTATTAAGGCGGCCCCTCCATAGCAGCACTATTAAGGCAGCCCCTCCATAGCAGCACTATTAAGGCGGACCCTCCATAGCAGCACTATTAAGGCGGCCCCTCCATAGCAACACTATTAAGGCAGCCCCTCCATAGCAGCACTATTAAGGCGGACCCTCCATAGCTCCACTATTAAGGCGGACCCTCCATGGCAGCACTATTAAGGCGGACCCTCCATGGCAGCACTATCAAGGCGGCCCCTCCATAGCAGCACTATTAAGGCAGCCCCTCCATAGCAGCTCTATTAAGGCGGCCCCTCCATAGCAGCACTATTAAGGCGGACCCTCCATAGCAGCACTATTAAGGCGGACCCTCCATAGCAGCACTATTAAGGCGGACCCTCCATAGCAGCACTATTAAGGCGGACCCTCCATAGCAGCGCTATTAAGGCGCTAGTGAAAGTGTTTCCTAATGGCTTTTCAAATCAGATTTTCTTGCATTTGCTATAGAACGGTCTGCTTTAAGGAGGAAGGAA
>NW_017307617.1:107260-110438 GCF_000935625.1 Nanorana parkeri
TCAGTCATACAGAATTCATTCATCGATCATTGGCGCACATTGATGAAATCATTCCAATTCCGCTGATTACTTTCACCTTCCTATCTAAAAAGCATTATCCAGACCCGAGCTGTCCTCCAACTGAATTCATTTGTGGCGCGGTCCACACCGCGGCCGCTCCCGAGATTCGGCAATCACCGTCTGTGAGATTTTGCGCCAGCGAGCGTCCGCTCCCGTTGTTTTGACTCGTGTCAAACACTCGCCGTCTGACTGGAAAAGATTGTCTGGCGCTGGATGTCCCCGCAGACCGTTTCTCACGGTACCTCCGAGAGAATTACATTTCCAAATCCCAGTGTGACCGTGTTCTCTCTCTTTTCTGACAACCCCCCCGAGGACATCAACATCTAACATTCTCCCTGGCTCTCTCCTGTCTGGGTAATGTCTCACTTATTCTTCTACGCTCGCACTCGCCGCGCTAAAGTTCAGCCCGCGATGGAAAGGAATATATTATCAGTACTTGACTAAGGCCGCCGCTTAAAGCTACAAATTCGAGCTGAACAAATATCGTCCTCGTATAAGTTATTCCTGTGATAAAGACCGCTCACTGCTCCTCTCTCCTTGTGCAGGGTCACTGGTCTTGTTTCCGTCCCCTCCTGTAATAAAGACCGGTCACTGCTGCGCTCTCTCCTTGTGCAGTGTGACTGGTCTTGTCTCAGCCCCCTCCTGTAATAAAGACCGCTCACTGCTGCTCCGGCCTCCGGTATCTCCCTGTAGTGGGTGGGGCTTGTTGGGTCCTTCGGCTATCTTCTACAATGTGGTATCTGTGCTTGTAAAGCCATTTTTGTGGATTTCTCTCCTTTGTGGCTATATAAATGAGAGATTTTGTGCCCGATGTTCAGCTCTAAATGCAGAATATCTTCGTCTTTGTCTGCGGTCCTGTCAGATTTCCCCATTATACAGCTTTACATTAAAATGGATCTTGCAGTTACTTTACAAGTCTACATTAATACATTCCCGACACATTATACATAATACATACATAAATTCATGACACATTATACAGCAACAATATCATTTCTCAAAACAGCTTCAACTTTTATCATTAATTAAACTTTTCCGTTTCCATTACATATCTTATGATATACCCAGTGATGTCACCACTGGGTCTGCATGCAGATGATTGCTAGTGGGAGGAGCCGGCAGGGTGCTGTACATCGCTTCCTGAAATCATCACAGCACCCTGTCCCAGTACTACTCTTAAGAGCCCTGATGCAAGCAGTGGGCTGGCTCGTGGGAGGAGTTATGCAAATATCAAAATGCCTTGATGGGCAGGTGTTAGTGTGGAGGAGTGGGCGTTCCTAAGCAGCCTGCGTTTGCATTTAGACCACCCCCTAGGTAACGTCCACAAGTGATGCTGAGCCTCCGTAATTGACAGAACTGAAATCCAATGAATTGAAGGGGTGGGCCAAAGAAAGCCTAGGGAGGAAAAGGCTAGATGATGCCGGACAGCCTCCAGCCAGGAAGTGAGGCTTCTAATGCACATTGTGAGAGGCTCCCAGTGTGCAGTGACATCAGAGGAAGAGGGAAGGAGCCGGTACAACTGTGCAAGACTGAAGGGAAGGACGGAGGTCAGATAGGAGACTGTTGGGGAGGACGGAGGTCAGATAGGAGACTGAAGGGGAGGACGGAGGTCAGATAGAAGACTGTAGGGGAGGACGGAGGTCAGATGGAAGACTGAAGGGGAGGACGGAGGTCAGATAGAAGACTGAAGGGAAGGACGGAGGTCAGATAGAAGACTGAAGGGGAGGACGGAGGTCAGATGGAAGACTGAAGGGGAGGACAGAGGTCAGATAGAAGACTGAAGGGAAGTACGGAGGTCAGCTAGAAGACTGAAGGGAAGGACGGAGGTCAGATAGAAGACTGAAGGGAAGGACGGAGGTCAGATAGAAGACTGAAGGGAAGGACGGAGGTCAGCTAGAAGACTGAAGGGAAGGACGGAGGTCAGATAGAAGACTGAAGGGAAGGACGGAGGTCAGATAGAAGACTGAAAGGAAGGACGGAGGTCAGATAGAAGACTGAAGGGGAGGACGGAGGTCAGATAGAAGACTGAAGGGGAGGACGGAGGTCAGATAGAAGACCGAAGGGAAGGACGGAGGTCAGGTCCAAGTAAATGGCAGATAATGCTGTCATGGATCTTACTAGCAGAGCCAAGAGCAATGTCCTCCCAGCAGATCCTGGCTTTGGCCAAGGTGCAGAGTCAGTCCAGTCCATGGCAGGACCAGCAGTACATTGTATGTAATGGGTCCTCCAGTTATAAGGCTCTCCGGTCACCATCATTCTCTCCATCTCTCTGAATATCTTCCGACAAGTTACAGAGGCCACATACATCTCTTCAGGAGGCTCGGCTGTATTTTAAAATCTCCCGCTGGGGCCGTGGTTCTTCCTGCGTTACAAGTCCTTGCACACCGGAGACGCAGACCTCTAAATAGGATTACATTTAATGCGGCGGAATCTTGTACAAATGATCCCGAGCTGTACATTTTATGGGGCAATTATACTCAAACGACCCGCGAAGATTGCAGTTAGTGTCAGGACACAGCACAGAATTATTATACAGTTCCTGCCAGATGTCTGCTGTGCGGAGCGTAAAACATCGAGGGCCCGACACTAACCAGACCCCCCTCATCACCGGCAAAGCTCCGCCCCAATATCGCCATTTCCGATAGGAGCGGAGGCTGGTGCGCTAAAGCACCTGGTGACTTCCATTTTCTCACAGGTAGAGCTACAGAGGAGTCAGGAAATAAAGTCAAACAAATCTTTCATAAGCAAGTCTGAAACGTAGAACACTGAATATGCAGATTCATGACACCTTCCCAATAAAACAACCTTCCCTCCCTTCCTCCTACTGTCATTCCTTTGTTCTTTCTTCCCCACCTTCCACCCTCCTCTCCTTTCCTTCCTTCTCTCTGTCTTTCTTTCTTCCTCCATTCTTCCCTACCTCCTATTTTCATTCCCCTCTTCCCTATTTCCTCCCTACCTTCTTACTTCCCTGCCTCCCTTCCTTATTCTCTCCCTCACTTCTCCATTCCCTCCTTCCTTTTTCCTCCCTCCTATTTTTTTTTCCTTTTTACCTTCACCCTCCCTTCCTACCATCCTTCCCCCCACTTGTCTTTACTCCCTTCCTACGTTCCCTCTCCCA
>NW_017307617.1:111121-114439 GCF_000935625.1 Nanorana parkeri
CCCCCCCCCCGCCTTTCCTTCCTTCCTGCCGTCCTTCCATCGCTCCCTTCTGGTCTTCCTTCATTTATCCTTCCACCTTTCCTTTTCTTCCTCCCTACTTGCCCCTTCCCCCTTGCTTTCTTTCCTTCCTTCTTCCATCCATCTTGTTTTCCTCCTTTCATTTCCCACGCCCTAGGTTTTTTTCCTTCCTTTTACCCTCCCTCTCCAAACCATTTGCTTCCTTACTTCCTGCTTCCCTCCCTCCCTTCCTTCTTTTTTCCTTTCTTCTTCCCTCCCTTCCTTCCTTTCTTCTTTCCTCCCTTCCTTCCTTTCTTCTTCCTCTCCTTCCTTCTTCTTCCTCTCATTTCTTCTTCCTCCCCTTCCTTTCTTCTTCCCTCCCTTTCTTCCTCTCCTTCCTTTCTTCTTCCCTCCCTTCCTTCCTTTCCTCCCTTCCTTCCTTCCTCTCCTTCATTCTTCCTCTAATTTCTTCTTCCTCCCCTTCCTTTCTTCTTCCCTCCCTTTCTTCTTCCTCCCTCCCTTCTTCTTCCTCTCCTTCCTTTCCTCTTCTCTCCCTCTCTTCCTTATTTCTCCTTCCTTTCTTCCCCTCCCCCCCCCCTTTCTTCTTCCTCCCTTCAATCCCTTCCTTCTTCCCCGCCTCTTGCTGTCTTCCTTTCCTTCCTCCTACCTTCTTCTCTCTACCATTCTTCCTCCCTTCCTCTTTCTTTCCTAAGGCCTGGTTCACACCAAGCGCGGAGCAGTTGCAGACCGGATCAAAACTGCGTCCAATGTATTCTTTGCTCCAGTTTACACACCGCAGCGTTCAGTTCCAGAGCAGGTGAAAAAACAGCAGCAAGCCCTATTTTACCTGCTCTGGAACGCATGCAAACGCATCAAAAACGCATGCAAATGCCTGGAACGCACTGAAAGCCCATGTTAAACAAAACAAAAACAATTTTTAACCAAAAACGGCCCGCAATGCATCAAAAACGCGGCACAACCCACTACACTGCGTGTGCAGAAACCTGAGCGGATCTGCTCTGCGTTTGGTGTGAACAAGGCCTTCGTTTCCCGAGAGGTCATCATACATCTTGAGCAGCGGTTGTGACAAGGCCGAAGAAAAAGAACAATGTCGCATTGATATCATATACAGGACACAACAGCGTCTTATATCGGCATTTTGGGGGTCACGCGGCGCGCTATGTACACAACACAACTTCGGGGGAAATCCTTGTTTTCTGATTTCTAATAGAGACAAAAGTAACACAAGACGGTGAAAATACCCCAAAATGTATTTGGTTGATCCCACAAGATGTCTCACCGATTCGTTCTTCTATATCGGCTTCCCAAGATCACAATACAATCATTGTGCGGCTGGATAAAAGATTGGGGTGGCGTCATTAAAGATTTGATGGGCAATTCACCGGACATTCACCCATTATTCTTCCAACATTCATTGAAGAACATTCACCTTACTTCATACAATGGATTGCAGCTTCTTTCCATCGACATTCAGAGGTCGAAAATAGCATTTAGTGACATCCGTCTACATTTGTTCCTCAATGAGGAATAACGACCATCTGCTGAATTTCCATGTGTATTTTACGGCGTGAATCTTCGATGAATAAACCTCTAACGGGAACTGTTTTACCCGCCAAAGGATTTGTTTTTTCCTGTGCATCCCATCCTGAGATTTACACAGCTCTGTCACCCGGCACAGCCTCGACTGGCAGGACAGGAGACCTGATTTTTCTCTGCTGTAGTTCAGTAACACATACAGG
This sequence comes from Nanorana parkeri, assembly GCF_000935625.1. Classification (NCBI taxonomy): domain Eukaryota; kingdom Metazoa; phylum Chordata; class Amphibia; order Anura; family Dicroglossidae; genus Nanorana; species Nanorana parkeri. Next base: position 112,879 of record NW_017307617.1, read on the forward strand.
TCTTGTACCCCTCCCCCCAGCCTGTGATTGGACAGTGAAAGGATAAGCAGCAGAGTGACGAGCTCATCTCTCTTTCACTCTGCTCTCCCTCTCTACCAGCATGCCCCTTAGCACATGAGCGCTGCAGCACACCTAACTGGCTCCCTGTGCTGCTTCTTCCTCTCGCTCTCTGAGCTCTGCTGTACAGGGCTTGCAAGAGTCCGATACCAAGTTACACTCAGCTGGTATTAAAATGAAATAATGACGTCTGAATGATTGCAGAGCCGCGTGAATTTGTGTCTTTTATATCTGCCTGGAGATCGGCATTAATGACGACATTTTAAATGGAGGTCTATACAGCAGATCTAAAAAAAAAAAAAAAAGGGACAGCTAAGGATCAAACGGGGACAGATTGGGAGCCGAAATAAAAGAAAATCCCCATAAAACCCGCTCATCCGGGAAGCCGAGTCAGCAACAAAATCTTCCAAACTGACTGGCTGAGGCGCCGAGGAAAACAAAATCCAGATCTGCAAATATTGAAACAGTCCGAAGATCAAAGTTTGTTCCCAAAAGACACAAAGCGAGCAAACACAAAGTCCGGGCAGAGGCGAGTTATTTTTACCGCCTCGGCCTCGAGGCCGCTCTGCAAATTGGGCGCAGCTTTCCTGCGCGGCTCAGCCACGCTCTGCCCATCGCTGTGTCCGTGGTGGGCATGTTGGCTAATTGTCTCCATCTGTACAGAGAACGAGGGGGCCGATCACACCGATACATTGTAACTAACGTGTCACATTGAGTCCTGGATCCCCAAAATACAAAAACATTGTCAGTTCCTGTCTCTTCTCTGCCGTGCGACCGGCTTACAAAAGAAGGAACGACCATTTTTTCTGCATTTAATGCGCTGGGAGGCCCAATGGCCGCGCATGGTATAGGTGTTGGGTGCATTGGAGACAGGTATGAACTAGGGATGCACCGATACCGGTATTTCGGTACCGATATATTTTTATACCGATTACCGGAAGTCCCATTCGGGAAGCCAGGCGGTGTGTATGTGATGAGAAAGCATTGAGCCGGCTTGCTGGCCAATCATGGAAGCCGGGCGCCGTGTAATGATAAGGAAGTATCAGGCTAGGCATTGGGAGCATTTGGGAGAGTACGAGTACTGCCGTCCTGTCTGGCAGTGTGAAAAGCTGAGAAGGTGAAAGCAAACATCATTTGTCGGGGTGACAGGAACCTGAACTGCATGCTGGAAGTTGTCCCGCTGCGAGGATCAGAGGCACGAGTTGTATTTGGTGATTTTATACAGTTCCCTGGATTTCATTCAAACTGCTCCGCTCTGAATTTACAACGGCTCCCCTTCCTAACCCCCGACATATAAATAATGGAATGCAGTGTGATTCTTAGCCCAGGACCCCGGCGCTTCCCTTTTATAGGCATGAGCGAAGATTTCCAAGTCTGACTCGGCTACAATGTATCTCTTCAGAAGACAACCCGGAACCGGACCGGAGGGAGCGACACTGGGGGGGGGGGGATCCTACAACACGGGGCTCATTCTGGGGGAACGAGGATCCTACAACACGGGGCT
>NW_017307617.1:114806-116041 GCF_000935625.1 Nanorana parkeri
GGTGAGATCGGCCTGGCACAGCTCACCGTAGGAACCGTCACAGCTGAGTCATCTGGCATAGTGACGGGAACCAAATATACAACTGATGAGGAGACCATTGGCAGCTTTACCATCCTGCACTCTGCTGGGAAGGATTCCACAAGATGCTGGAGGATGTCTGAGGGAGTTTGTCCCATTCGTGAGGTCAGGTAGTGATGGTGGATGAGAAGACACAATAGGGGTTCCAATTCATCCCCAAAGGTGTTCAGTAGGGTTGAGGTCAGGGCTCTCTGCAGGACACTTAAGTTCCTCCACCAAGCTGGTCACACCATGTCTGTATGGAGCTGGCTTTGTACACGGGGGACAGTCATGGTGGAACAGAAAAGGGTCTTCACCAAACTGTGACCTTCATTGTATACTATCATAACTTCATATCTCATATACAGCAGACACTATATGGCCAAATGGTATGTGGGCACCTGACCATCACAACTCTATGAGCTTGTTGGATGTCCCATTATAAAACAATGACCATTAATATTGAGTTGCCCGCTTCCCATTGGACATTAATATGCAGTTGCCCCCTTACCATGGCCATCAATATGGAGTTGCCCCCTTCCCATTGGACATTAATATGCAGTTGCCCCCTTACCATGGCCATCCTATAGTGTGTATGCCCATTCACACCACATCCAGATCATCTCCAGACCAGATTCTTTCCGGAACCAAAATGTATCCTAATGTATCCCTATGCGGTCTCTGGCCTCTGTTAAAACCAGCGCAGACCGTTCCAGACCAGACCAGACCAGAAAACTACTGCATGTCTCATTTTGTCTGGTCTTGAATGCACTAGAACTGCGGGCAGGTTCACATCATGATCTGGCCCGGAAAAAGGGGTGAACCTTTGGGAAGACCTTTCAAGACTTTTACAAGAGCTTGGAGGGTGTCTGAGGGAATTTTTGCCCATTTGTTCCAAGTCATCCCAAAGGTGTTCAGTAGGGTTGAGGTCGGGGCTCAGTTCAGGACACTCGAGTTCCTCCACCAAGCTGGTCACACCATGTCTTTATGGAGCTGGCTTTGTACACGGGGGGCAGTCATGGTGGAACAGAAAAGGGTCTTCACCAAACTGTGACCACAAGGCTGGAGGAGCACAATTGTCTACAATGTGTTTGTATGATGGAGTATTACCAGAACCTTCACTGGAGACACCTGGATCCAATCAATGGGGGGGGGGGCCTGCATTTGGTCTTACGGTG
>NW_017307617.1:116074-118526 GCF_000935625.1 Nanorana parkeri
CAATCAGTGGGGGGGGGGTCCTGCATTTGGTCATATGGTGTCGATGTGCCTCCGGCCCGAACAAGGAACAAAGTAACTTTATTGGGTCTATTTTAAAAGTTTCCACAAAACCTTTCCCCGGGATTCACACATTGCTCCGATTGAATACAATTAGAAAAATGTGTGAATCTTGGCTGAAAGTTGTATGAATCTTGTGTGAAAACATCTATTAATGGACCTTTATGTGCTGCACGTCTATTTTGGGGGTGTCAGGGTCTGAACTCCTCATTCAACAAGAAAAAAAAAAGAGGTCAATGTTTTTTAAGTGGATCCATCGCCCCCCCAAATGATCTCTGTGAGGGGAAAAGCGACAATCCCGAGAATTGTAATAAAAACAAAAATGTAATGAGCAATTCATATTTTAATCATTTCTGACTCTCATCCCTATGTACCGGGCCTGCCATGCAATCGTGATTCAACCTAAATCTGACCTCCGTCCTCCCCTTCAGTCTTCTATCTGACCTCCGTCCTTCCCTTCAGTCTTCTATCTGACCTCCGTCCTCCCCTTCAGTCTTCTATCTGACCTCCGTCCTTCCCTTCAGTCTTGCAGAGTTGTACCGGCTCCTCCCCTCTTCCTCTGATGTCACTGCACACTGGGAGTTTCTCACAATGTGCATTAGAAGCCGCAGCAAGTCACAGAGAGCCCGCCTCATTTCCTAGCTGAAGGACCTTCTCCTCCTGACTGTCCCTGGCCCCGCCCCTTTAATTCACTGGATTTCAGTTCTGTCAATCATGGAGGCTCAGCATCACACATGGGCGTTACCTAGGGGGGTCTGCATGCAAATACAACCGGCCTAGGAACACTCACTCTTCCAGACTGACACCCGCCCATCAAGGGATTTTGATATTTGCATAACTCCTCCCAAGGTATTAGAAGGACTGCTGAGGCCGGGTGCTGTGATGTTTTTAGGAAGCTATGTGCAGCACCCTGCCGGCCCCTCCCACCAGCCATGATCTGCCTGCATTGCATAGAGTAGCACAGACACTCCGAATGTATGTAAATAATATGTATTAGTATGATGATGAGGTGGAGGGGGAACCAGGGAAGGCAACATCTTTATGGATCCGACTAAATGGAGTTCCGCCGCACATTATAATATGTCTCAGCCGAGAGAAACAAAGGCGCGCGGAGCCGGGGAAGGAAAGGCCGCCGTTTATCAGGAACACTCTCACATGTTGGAGATTATCCGGCTTCCAGTGCATATGATTTATTGGGCCACATGTTCTTAACGGTTTCGCTCTGGATAAAGTCAAGTACACACAGGTGGCGTCTAACACGCTCTTCAATCACGCCTGGCGACAACTCACTGCCGTCCCCAATTCCTGGCACACGGCCGCTGCCCTTGAGAGTTCCGCGCTGCGTGCAGCTAAATGCTAATGCAGCCGCAACGCAGGCCGGGACCCGGGAAACCTTAAGGGGCAACCCCAGCCCAACAGAGCAGAAGGCACCTAAACCGCCTGACAAAGATGGCTGACAATCTGCAGATAATTTTCCTGTCTCCTGAGTGGACTGTCAGCAAAGACCAACCTCATGTGCCCACCCTCGTCACCTACCATCGTACAGAACAGGCTACAGCAGCCTCTAATACAAATCCCATCATGTATCTGCCCCTGGGAGTCATGGCTGTGGCTGTCAGAGTCTTGCAGTGCTTCATGGGATTTGTAGTTACTGAGTGCTGAGGTTGCCTGGGGTATACCATTGAAAGCCTAATTTGCATCACGTTGCATGAATGTCGCCATCTGTGCGCCGTATCATTGAAAAGATTGCAGGTGAGCTTATTGACTTCAGGTCATGTGATCAGTTTAGATGCAGTGGCCCTTAGCAGGGGGTTCTCCTTTAAGCTCCTGCAGGCGCCCCCTCTTTTTCTCCTCGCTGAAGGCCGCGCGTGCTGCAAATTATCACCACTTACAGGACTATTAATTGCACTCCAGACAGAGACGCGCAAAATTCTAATTCGATATTTATTGACAGATTGAGATTCCAATAATCTCGCTTTACAATGCGCTCCGCGTCCGGTGAATATACATTACGGCGACATGAATTCATTGAGATCTTTACGGCTCCAACACCTTCCGCTCTGCTGCGAGGGATAGACCGGGGGAGGAGTCTGGAGACTTACAGCTGCAGAGGAACCATAAGGCCCAGCAAGGCTCCGGGCTTCCGGGTATAATGGCAGATTGTGTTCTACACGGAATGTCCCATATTGCAGCTTCCAGTCCCCAGATGTGGCGGCTGCATTGGTTTCCTCATTCTCAGGCTTTTGTCCCCATTATTCTCACTCTCTGCCAGTAACTTCCTGTCCTGGGGTGACAACGCTCACTCGCCATGCTGTATGGAGGAGCAGCTTTGTTGAGTGGTGTGAACCTTTAAAGCTGAACTCCAAAATCGGCTTTTGGAAGAGGAAGGAATGAA
>NW_017307617.1:119197-119468 GCF_000935625.1 Nanorana parkeri
CAGTCTTATGCCCAGCATTATTCAACCCCCAGCCTCTGAGCCCAGGTGGGTCTGGACCCGCCCCCAGCCTGTGACTGGACAGTGAAAGGAGAAGGCAGGAGACTGATGAGCTCATCTCTCTGTCACTCTGCTCTCTTCTCCTATCGCCATGCTTCTTGCCTCCTTGGGCTGGTCCTCCCTCTCCTCTCTGAGCTTGTCCATTAAGAGATTCCAAGCACTGCTACCAGGTCACATTCAGGTACTTACACTGCTTGCATTTTTTATATATATA
>NW_017307617.1:119690-123608 GCF_000935625.1 Nanorana parkeri
TCTGCCGTGACAGGGGGAGGGGCTGGATTCCCCCCTCCCCGCTCCGATCTGCCAGCGCTGACTGGCGGAAAGGACGGGGGAGGGGGCGGGTACAGCTGGCTCTGCCTCTAGATAGGCAGAGCCAGCTGTCACTCACGCAGCTGGGCGGATCCCGTCATCTAAGTCGGGATCCGCTCCAGGTGCGGCATCTCAGTATACCGCGAGCTGTAGCTCCCTATATACTGAGCCTAGGGTGACGGGAGGACGCTAGTTTGTGTGCTCCCGTTACACTAAGGAGAGCTATGGGGAAAACACTGACCCCATAGTTCTCCTTTAATTACTGTTCATTATATCTGGCCAGAGTTCGTGCTGGTTCACACCTGACCGTTTTGTAGCGCGTCCTACGCTCGATGAACGCTCTACAAAACGGTCAAAAAAATAAATAGCACTGTAGTCAATGGCCTCGTTCCCACCTGTCCGTATTTCCGCCCGTCCCGAACGCACTACAAAACGGCCCACGCATGAAAAGGTCCCGGAGCGTTTTTTGCTGCGTATTGGTCCGTTTTGTAGGGCGTTTTCCATTAGTATACTGCCAAGTAGCCTTTGGAATCGCGCGACGGTCGAGCGGCTTTTTTACCGCGAATCGCGGTAAAAAAACCGCGTGACGGTCGCGCGACAGACGCGCATATTACAATACGCATAGGTGTGAATGGGGCCATAAGCTTTGAGGCGCTCTCTCTTCCAGGGATTTATTTCCTTCGTTTTTGAATGATACATTGTTGCAAGCTAGACCGCTCGCTTACAGTATAACTGCAGATCTCACCGGAGTCCTCCGAAGTTACAGAAAGCCGGGGGGATGATTTAATCCAGCTGCAGCTAGATCTCAGCACAGGGTGGACGTACCCTTTAAATAAACCGGACTCCATCAATCACAGTAGAGTGGTAGTGGTGCGGCACACAAGACACCCTGGTTCACCAAGCTGTCAATAAACAATGCCTGGGTGTGTGATCGGGAGCGCCTAGTGCAGGGGGAAGCTCAGGCAACCTCGGCACTCCAGCTCCTGTGGAACTACAAGTCCCACGAGGCATTGCAAGACCCTGGGAGCCAAAGGCAGAGCCACGATGGGATTTTTTTTTTAGCTGCACCTGGAGTGCCGACCACCGGGCCTACTACAAACTTCCATCTTATGACATTGAAATTAATTTATGCATCAGATATAGCTGACGCATCTCGGGGGATAGGGACGCCCCCTTCCTCTGGGCTGACATGTAAAGGACAATTAAAAATAATATCTATACTGATGAAGGACAGATGGTAATTCTTATAAAATCATAATGGGGAATTATAAAATAATAGTATTATCAGTGGCAGATAAAACTCATTAAAGGAGAACTATGAGGGGGAGGGGCTTTTCACTCACCTCATAGTTCTAGCCGACCTGTGACAATGAGACTGTCACAGGTCGGTTCAGTAGATCGGGAGGTGAGCGAGCACATACCGGCGTTCGCTCACCTCTCGATCCTGTCACGGCTCTCTGCTGTGACAGGGGGAGGGGCTGGATTCCCCCCTCCACGCTCCGATCCGCCAGCGCTGACTGGCGGAACGGACGGGGGAGGGGGCGGGTACAGCTGGCTCTGCCTCTAGATAGGCAGAGCCAGCTGTCACTCACGCAGTAGGGTGGATCCCGGCACAATTGTCGGGATCCGCTTCAGCTGCGGCGTCTCAGTATAGCGCGAGCAGCAGCTCGCGGTATACTGAGCTTAGGGTGACGGGAGGACGCTAGTTTGTGTCCTCCCGTTAGCCTAAGGAGAACTATGGGGGAAAAGCCCTGACCCCATAGTTCTCCTTTAATATTATATAAAATGATACATATATATATATATACCCACGCACACACAGACAGTATATAGTGTCTCATATCACTCGGCCCAATGCTGCTCTGATTTCGATATAATAAGGAAGGATCGATGAATCCCGGGAAGACCATCCATGACACACACATCAGTAAACAATGTAACATCTGTTGATCTGGCAGCTGAGCATTCCTGTTTATCCACAATTGCAGCCTAATTATAAAAACGCCACGTGGTTCGGAGTATATTTGCATCAACACACGGAAGGCGCACATATATATTTACACCTGACTATTAATATCCGATTTATTATTATTATTATTATACAGGATTTATAGAGCGCCAACAGTTTGCGCAGCGCTGTACAATATAAGGAAGACATTACAATCACAAGACAAGATGGTAAGGTGGGCCCTGCCCCTGAGGGCTTACAATCTAAAGGGGTTTATATCCGGGAGAGCCACAACGACTCAGCGAAGATTGTCAATTAACTCTTTCTGCCGCACCGGACCGTTTCCATACAAGCCGATAGGACCAACCAACGAGAGCTGACACATGATTGGTCGATACCAGCAACCTCCTGGTTATAATGTTGCAACATTTAGTTACTTATTAATACAGTTCATAGAACAAGTAACGAAACCTGTTGCCCATAGCAACCGAGCTTCAGACCGGGCTAGGGAGCGGATTTGTGATTTTGGCGATAGCTTCGCTTTTTTCTTCTTTTTTCACTCACGTTCAGGGTCGGGGAATCTGATTGGCCGATATGGGCGGCAGTGCCGATTGCTCACCGTTCATCATCAATCAGCGATGTCGATTTCTATAAATATTCCCGTTGGGCTTTCCAAGGCCAACGTCACCCGAAATTGTCAGTTGGGTACATTTGTGAGTTAAACGTGCCTTCCGGCTTATTACGCGGTTACAAGGGGGTGACGGCCCCCCCAAATTTGTGCACGTCCCCCACAAAGCAAAGAAACCCCAGAAAATGGATTATTCCGCTGTGTATTCAGATCGCTTATCACTGTAAAGTTATCAGTGCCACGATTTCCACATTTTATACATTTCTATACACTATATCCTCACAATACTGTATCTACAGAGGAGAAATGTTGTCACCATCGGCAGCTTGCCCCTGATTTGGACTACAAGTAAAAAAACCGGGCGGGATGCCGGCCAGAACGCCACAGTTTGCCAAGAGCTCTGGCCACGTGACCCAATGAGATACCGCCTGAGGCAACCGCCTCATTATAGGGACGGTCCTGGTGATGAGGCTGAGCTTGGTGCAAATGTATCCAATTCCTTTCAAAACTGTGACGCCACCTCCTCCTACCTCCAACCCAATCAGCTGCAGAGGGGCCCATTCCCCGCAGCTATACATCACAAAGCGCCAGGGAAGGCCCCCGCGGCAGCTGTCAGCACTGATTGGGTAGGGGGGAGGGGTCGGCAGTCATAGTTTTAAGGGGGCTTGGCCAAACTGGCTCAGGTAGAAATAAACTTGATATTTTCGGGGCTCCCGAATTAGAAAAATCACTAGGGGACGGATTTGTGGCCGGGCAGACGTACGCGATCAGAAGGCGGCAGTCGCGGAGGGGGCGGTCGCAGAGGCGGCCTATAAGCCGAAGCGCCTCACACGTATATATCTGAAATCAAACTATACATCCCACTTAAAGCTTCTCATTTTTCGGCATACAGATGCGGCGTATTAATAGATGCGGCGCGGTTCCCCCATCAAGAATTCCGTCTGTATATCACTCGTCGGCGATATAAAGTGCATCGCTCAAGAGCGGCTCATAACTCATATGGCAAGATTTACGGCGCTCTCAATGAGCTAAGAACAGAGAGGAGCATAAATAGACGGGGGTGGTAATGCAAAATAACACGCTCTAATATAAAAGACAAAAGCTCGCCGGCTCGGCGCCGCTCGCTCGCTGTCGGGACGAATCCGGGAGCGGTTCCGTCAATCTATTAACGATTAAGAGGATCAAAGTTTTATGGAATGTCTCAAATTTACAACCAGATTTCTGTACGTCAACTTTGCGCGCCGAGCCACCGCCGAAAAAGTTTCTGCCGCTCATCCGCCCGGGC
>NW_017307617.1:123637-125097 GCF_000935625.1 Nanorana parkeri
TACAGCTGGCTCTGCCTCTAGATAGGCAGAGCCAGCTGTCAGTCACGCAGCTGGGCGGATCCCGGCACAATTGTCGGGATCCGCTTCAGCTGTGGCGTCTCAGTATACCGCGAGCAGTAGCCAATCAGAATACGCCTTTCAGTAAGGACTAGTTCACACCAGGCGTGGAGCAGATGCAGACGCAGAGCAGTTACAGAACACGCATCAAAACTGCGTCTAATGCATTCCAATGGTATTTTGGGCTCTAGTTCACACCGCAGTGTTCAGTTCCGGAGCGTGTGGAAAAACTGCAGCAGGCCCTATTTTTTCTGCTCTGGAACGCACCAAAACACCTGGAACGCACTAAAAGCCCATTTTAGGCAAAAAAATATATATATATTTTTAAACGGCCCGGAATGTGGGAAAAATGCGTCAAAAACGCAGCCAAACACACTGCACTGCGTGAGCAGAAACCCATGCAGATCTGGTCCGCATTTGGTGTGAACAAGCCCTAATAAACTGCAATCTCATTGGCTGTTACGTGTTAATCCAATATGCAAATTACTGCTGACCTATAGCCTGCATCAGCTTAGAAAACTGAATTTCCCAAAAGTTTTTGAGGCTTGGGGCAACCTGAAGCTGAGTAACTGCCAGCCACTGCGAGCTTTGCCAGCTGCTGATGATGTGACACTGACAGCGATGGTAATATAGTCTGTATATCATTTCCTGTTGTTTTTTGACACAAATAGGTTCATTCAGACATTCAAAAAAGAAAAGAGCAGCGCGTTACAAGTAAGAACCAGCGGCAACCAATCAGAATCCTTGTTCTAACATCAGCAGAATAAAATAGGATTGGCTGGTTAAAGGGATAGTCCACCTTGTGAAAAACAAAAATAATAATAAGAATAAGAATAATAATAAGAATAAAATGAATAAGAATAATAATAATAAAAAAATAATAAATAATAATAATAATAAATAAAGCTAAGGGACTGGCGCAGTGACGTCACCTCGCTAGCACTTCATTGAGAACTACTGCCGCAGTGTCAGATGGGACTTGTAGTCCCTCTAGTCACAAATCCTGTGAAAGGAACTGCAAATGGATGACAAGGCGGTATAGACAGCAACCAGCGGGTAGAAGAACTCACAATTCAGGTGGTGGTGGTGGTGGTGGTGGGGGGGGGAAACCAAGTTATATCCTTCTTATGAGTTGAACATGGCTACAAAGAAAGTGAACTTGACCATTAAACATTAGCACACATCTCTCTGCTGCCTTACTAACAGTGCAATGGGCTGATTTATGAAATGAGCGTGCAGCGGGGCTGTCGCCCGTAGCAACCGGCTGAGCTTATTATGGGCTTTAAGCTTCATTCACAAAGCTTTAACGCGAGGATACGGATCTCTTTATTTCATTGGAAGCAGCTGATAATAAGGATCCTTCTATATTGTAATATGTACATATAATAAAATTCATACTGTTC
>NW_017307617.1:125289-130739 GCF_000935625.1 Nanorana parkeri
GTGTTGGGCAACTCAGGAAAGCTGCGTTTTAGGGTGACAACGTTGTCCCCCCCCCATTGATACAGTATACCGTGTAAGCGTTGTCACCCTAGGACAGGGAGTGTGTTGCTGGCAGGATCTCCAGGAGAAATGAAGGGAATCAATTCTGACAACTAGTGCGGCCGCCTCATCTAATGATGGATGTTACAATATATGACAGCTGGGGGCTGATATATAAATCTTCCACCCAGCATGTAAAACGTAATGCAGCCGCCACATCTAAGGATGGACAGGTCACAATGTACTTCACTTGGGGGCTGATTACATCTGGGGGCTGATCTATAAATGAAAACGAATGCAGCCGCCACATCTAAGCTCCATTAGAGTTGGCTACAATAACATGCGACCATGCAGGCATCTCTAAGCAGCTTCGGCCGCAGATCCATCCCATGGTCGGAGAAGAAGGGCGGTCGGCTCACGGGGTCGGTAGGAAAGCCTGGCGATGAACTTTAGCTGTGCCAGGCAGGAGGCAGTTGGCGGTGACAGTTATGTCCCTCGTCCTCGTGGGATGTGCAGTGGAGCACAGTGGATACTGTACAGAGAACGTTCGGAATACCAATGACACACAGAGCGAAATACAGAGGCACTTAGCAACTGATAGGGTTCATTGTCAACTGCACACTCTGCTGCCTGCCCTACAGGTCCTGAGATATGGGACCAGAGGGGAGCCGGCGGCAGGTGCATGGACCTGACCTAGAATATAGATAGATAGATAGATAGATAGATAGATAGATAGATAGATAGATAGATAGATAGATAGATAATAGATAGATAGATAGATAGATAGATAGATAGATAGATAGATAGATAGATAGATAGATAGATAGATAGATAATAGATAGGTAGGTAGATAGATGGATAGCACAGCTCACAGGCAAATGCACCCATGTACTTTGGCACAGAGGCAGTGGAAGGGTTACCCAGCACTCAGTCTGGTAGCCATAAAAATACATTTTATACGAGGAATTGATAGACAGGGAGATGAAGGAAGGAAAGAGATACAATTGTCACACGCTAGGCAGGTCCACCTTTGCACTTTTGCATTGCAGCATTGCCAGGGTCGCCCAAACGCTGCCAACAAGCCCGTGCGCCCGAGCAACAGTGACACACACCTGTGCAAGAGCCGAGCGCGCCCCGATGCACTTGGCAATGACTGCTCTGCTCTGCATGTACTACGATGTGCAGGCTACAATCCACACCAGTGTGGCACAGAGACGGCTGCTAGCGGTGCCCTCTGGAAGCATGCCCGCTCTCTACAGAGAGAGGTGCCTTACCTTGAGCCCAGGCTTGGCACACCAGTGCCAGCGTCGTTATCCATAGGCGGCTGTGCCAGCTGTATCCTCCGGGCATTCTCGGCTTGTAATCCTTGTGGGGGGGACTGGAGAGAGACGTGTACAAGAGGAAGGTGGCAAGCTGTGTTTCCCTCCAATGCCAACCGGTGTGCCAGGATGGTGAGCCCTCTACATGGAGGGTGCCTTCACTTAAATCCCGAGGGCAGTGAAGTTGATCGTCTTCCTTTCAGAGCCTTACATCCCCCATGGCCAGGCTCTTGCAGCAGAAAGTTTATGTGCCCTAGGGTGGGCAATGCCAGGGCGGAAGTTTTGCAGCTGGTCCCTTGCAGTTTTGTGCCGGGCAGGGTGTGCAGTGCCCTATGCAAGGCTGTGACTGTCTTCTCCGCTCACTTGCCAGCTCCTCCACTGCCTCCAGCTCAGGCTGGCTGCTGCTCCGTGGATGGTGAAGTGGGGAATGCTGCTGCTGCTGCTGCATCTGCTGGAGCCGAAAGAGCTGGGATGAGGAGGAGGGATGGAGGGGATCACTGGGAGGGAGGGAAGCGTGCGGTACAATAGCGACGCCTGACACCTAGTGGACAGATCGGGGCAGTGCAGGTGCGCCCTTCACTTTTCTTTTTTTTTTTTCTTTTTTTCTCCTTTTTTTTTTCTTTTTAAAAGTAGCTTTTGTGCAATAAAAGTGAACCTGGCACCAAACATATTCTTCACTCCCATTCAGGCTTCAGCGTCAGCTTTTCCAGGTGATTTCTAGCGCGTTTTCGGGCGCGTGAGCGTTTTTGTTTTAGCCAATGGAAAGGAGGGAGATAGTTGGTAGATGCAAAATCGCACCTGAAAAATGCATTACGTGCGCAAAAAATGTGCGATTCTACCCCCCAAAAAAAAAGCTTGTGTGCATTTTTTGAACTAAAAGTTACAAATCATTATCATTCATCATCATATTAATCTGGCATATAATGTAAGAAGATCCATAAAACATAACGCTATAGAAGCACATGATTATTAGTTAGATGATGGCGATACGTTTTCTGGCTGACAGTTTGCACATTGATGTCTAATATACCGCTCACCCCCTACCCTTACCCCCCTTATTGCTTCCTTCTGGGCTTTACTGTCTGTATCAGTGGTGCCACAAGGGGGGGTCTGGCCCGCCCTCGGTAACACCATTGGAGGGGTGACCCCAAAATGACTGACTTTAAAAAGTCATGGACCGAGGGACCGAGAGCCCGTCAGTGTCAGGAGAGAGGAGGGGACCCGGTGGTATAGCTCATCCCGCCGGGTAAACGTCCCGTCTCTCAATTCAATGACCGCGCATGCACGGTGATGTCACTGCGGGGTGTCACCCGGTCTCCGCTCAGGGTGACACCTGGTCTTGGGATGCCCCTGGTCTGTATTATTTATTTATTACAGGTATTTGTATAGCACCCAAAATGTACGCAGCGCTTTACATAGTTGCACATTCACATCATCCACCTAACCAACCGCTCAGTGTCTGCAACCCCCCTCTGTCAATCCCTACACTGGCTTCCTATAGCCCAAAGGATAAAATTCAAAATATTAACAACCGCGTACAAAGCCATCCACAACTCTGGCCCCGGCTATATCTCCAACCTGGTCTCAAAGTATTACCCTAAGCGTCCCCTCCGCTCTTCACAAGACCTCCTGCTTTCCAGCTCCGTCATCAACTTCTCCCATGCTCGCCTCCAAGACTTCACTAGAGTGTCTCCCATTCTATGGAACTCTCTACCCCAACCTGTCCGTCTATCTCCCACACTGACTGCCTTTAGGAGATCCCTTAAGACTCATCTCTTCAGGGAAGCCGATACCACCTCAACCTAACCACTGAACAATCACTTTCTCAAACAATCATCCCCACGCAGCTACCTCCTCATGTATCACTTGCCCCTCCCTTTTAGATTGTAAGCCCTCAGGGGCAGGGCCCTCCTCACCATCTTGTCTTCAATTGTATTGTGACTGTAATGTCTTCCTTATATTGTTAAGCGCTGTGCAAACTATTGGCGCTATATAAATCCTGTATAATAATAATAATCAGTCCCTTACCTTAAGGAGCTTACAATCTAAGGTCCCTATCCCATATGCACACATAACGGGCCAATTTAGACCGGAGCCAATTACCTACCAGCATGTCTGTGGAGTGTGGGAGGAAACCTACGCAAGCACAGGGAGAACGTGCAAACTCCTTCCAGATAGTGTTCTGACCTGAAGCGGAGACCCCTCAAGTGCTGCAAGGCAGAACTGCTAACCACTAAACCATGATACATACCCCACCTTTTGTATAACTTGCCCCTTCCTTGTAGATAAATACATATGTGCTATATATAACATGTTCATATATTCTGTTTATTAATAGATTTGTTCTGTGTAAATATCAGTATAATGGAGAAGCATCAGTGAGTTTAATTTATAGAGTCTGCATGGTAAATGGGGTGGGGGAGGGGGTCCTCTGCATTCATACTCTTTGCTAACAGGGTCTCCTTCTCTCCCAAACCATAATGATAATATTGCAGCTCTGTCTCTGTGAACAGGGCAGGATTTCCAGAACCCTCCATAGGAGCACAGGTGAGGTAATCAGCAGAACCCTCCATAGGAACACAGGTGAGGTAATCAGCAGAACCCTCCATAGGAACACAGGTGAGATAATCAGCAGAACTCTCCATAGGAGCACAGGTGAGATAATCAGCAGAACTCTCCATAGGAGCACAGGTGAGATAATCAGCAGAACTCTCCATAGGAGCACAGGTGAGATGATCAGCTGAGGAGCACAGGTGAGATAATCAGCAGAACCCTCCATAGGAGGACAGGTGAGGTGATCAGCAGAACCCTCCATAGGAGCACAGGTGAGGTAATCAGCAGAACCCTCCATAGGAGGACAGGTGAGATAATCAGCAGAACCCTCCATAGGAGCACAGGTGAGATGATCTGCAGAACCCTCCATAGGAGCACAGGTGAGATGTTCAGCAGAACCCTCCATAGGAGCACAGGTGAGGTAATCAGCAGAACCCTCCATAGGAGGACAGGTGAGGTAATCAGCAGAACCTTCCATAGGAGGACAGGTGAGATAATCAGCAGAACCCTCCATAGGAGCTCAGGTGAGGTAATCAGCGGAACCCTCCATAGGAGGACAGGTGAGATGATCAGCAGAACCCTCCATAGGAGCACAGGTGAGATGATCTGCAGAACCCTCCATAGGAGCACAGGTGAGAAAATCAGCAGCTGAATGTAAACAGCAGACAGTCGCATGACATCGGTTGACCCCTAGCCACCTGTTTTTGTTTTTATTTTTGTATTCTAACAGCAGCCGCCAGTTCTCCTTCAGGTCCAATCTTCTGCTGATTGACAACAGCAGTGGGCGGGTGCAATAGCCAGCCTGCTATTGGCTATTACAATTTGAAATAGCCAATAGCAGGCTAGCTATTCATTCCCCTGCTATCTGTTGTTTTTTTGTTTTTTAATTATGACAGTGCAGACGGCCGCTGTCAAAATACATTTTTTTAAAAGCAGGGGAATCAGCAGATAGCAGAGGAGTCAATTCTTCCCCTGCTATCTGCTGGGGGGAGGGGTTTCTTTGTATAGTGTATTATATTCAAAATACCTGGACAGGGCAGGCAGCTCAATGGCTGATCGAAGGATACCGGCATGACAGCAGCATCCACTGTGCAAATTTTGTCCACCGGTTGAAATTTGCACAGTCTTTATTATTGGCAATATTGGTTCCTTTGACCGATAATCAATCACAGCAATGAGGCAAGCCTGTGGCTCGCGTAGCAGCAGAGAGGGCCCGTGTGCCAGCTGGAGGGGGGAGAGGTGAGCGCTGGGTGCCGCAAGATCGAGGATCAGGTGGGTATATCTGCTTTATTCCGGGCCTTAGAAAAAAACAAGCAGCTAAGCCTTGCAATGCGGGGGGAGGGGGAGGGCAGTAATGCCCTACAAGCATTACTTTTTAACACAACCAATACTGCATATTTCTGGTTAAAAATCTTCCCTAGCAGTGAGGCTACTCATGGCACTGCAAGGGTTAACTACTCATTTATGTCTCGGGGGATTTTTTTACCTGATCCCCCCCCCCCCCCTTCCCCGGGCACCCCGCCGTCTTTTTTCCTCTTC
>NW_017307617.1:131253-132287 GCF_000935625.1 Nanorana parkeri
CCCCCCCTTCCTCGGTAGCCCTGCACTGCATTTGTACCTATGTACCTATAAGTATTCAATGTGACTTATTATTACATAGCACAAAACCGAGCAGCGCCCCTCGTCCTTCCAGAACCCTTTACAGCGGCTGTATGAGGGAATTCAATGCAATCTTCACTGTATAGACATTCCATGCATTTGCTTCCTATTGAACCGTCAACAGTTTTTTGTTTTGTTTGATGGAAGGTTTGAGTAAAACACAGCCCGTAGCTGCATTCTAAGTCCAAAGCCGAGATGAGCGCCCGCACTTTGAATGCATAGATGTGAAGACTTGCATTGAACCTCCGTTCACTATAGAGCAGCTCCACTGATGGCAGATGAAAACCTCTGGCTGTGTGTGGGTGTACGGGCTTGTATACACCGGCATTTCTTTGCATCAAAACTGCTTTTTCTCCCCATACAAATCAATGTGAATGAAAGGAGCTGCTTGAGGCAGCTTAGAAGGAGGCCAGGAGGTGATCAGAAGGAGGTCAGAAGGGGTCAACAGTATGAAGGATACGCCACACAATTGGATTGTGGAAAACCACATTCTTAGTTTATACAACGTCAAAGGAGACAGTACGCCTTCCACGTTCACAATCGCTTTCATAGAGGTCAGAAGGTTGTCACAAGCGTCTCCAAGTGGTCTTCCGGCAGACCAAAGCCAAAAAGCTGATGACCAAGTCGAGAAGCGCTTTTAATTCAAGAGCTCAACGTGTTTAACGACCAACAATTCATGGATCGGCAAGTCCCCTTTTATCCATTGACCGGACACCTTGATAAGGGATCCACATTGAAGTAGAGGTGAGGAGGAGCTGGATTCAGTGATTTTCAGTTTTATAGGAAAAAGTCTCCACAAGGCTGAGGGTCTTCCCAGTATACAGGTCACCCAGTCTGAGAAACCCACCGGGGATCAAATCAGAAAAGAGAACCAAATAGATGCCTCAGAAATGTATTTTATTGATGCGTGTACACGGAACAGTCATAACATTCTGAACACTGAGAGGTGAATAACA
>NW_017307617.1:132322-132683 GCF_000935625.1 Nanorana parkeri
GGGGGATATATTACAATGACACCTGGAAGTGGGGGGGATGTATTACAATGACACCTGGAAGTGGGGGGCATATATTACAATGACACCTGGAAGTGGGGGAGATATATTACAATGACACCTGGAAGCCGGGCAGCGTGTAACGACCTAGTGACAAGAACAATGGGGGCGGCGTCCTTATTAATAAGGAAGCCAAGTGGAGAGTGTTTACATGCCGCCTGGCTTCCTAAATGGGACTTCTGGTACTTGATATTCGGTATCGGCGAGCATTGAATAAAAAATATTGGTACTTGTACTCGATACCGAAATACCGGCATTGGTGCATCCCTAATTGCAATGACACCTGGAAGTGGGGGGGGGGGGG
>NW_017307617.1:132972-144519 GCF_000935625.1 Nanorana parkeri
GGGGATATATTGGGCAGGAAGTGAACATTTGGTCCCGGAAGTTGATGTGTTGGGAGCAGAGATAATAGACAAGTGTGAGGATTTGAGGGACCAAATTGTGATGTCTAGACGACTGGGTCAGAGCAACTCCATCACTGCGGCTCTTGTGGGATGTTCCCGCTCTGCAGTGGTCAGGACCGACCAAAAGTGGTCCAAGGAAGGAAAACCGATGAACCAGTGACAGGGTCATGTGTGGCCAAGGCTCATTGATGTACATAGGGAGAGAAGGTCAGTGTAGTCCGATCCAATAGAAGAGATACTGGAGATCCGATTGCTGATAAAGTGAATGTTGGTTCTGATAGAAAGGAGTCTGAACACACAGAGCATCGCAGGTTGTTGTGTACGGGGCTGCATAGCTGCAGACCGGTCAGGCTGCCCATGCCGACCCGTGTCCACCACCAAAAGAACCTACAATGGGCACATGAGTAACAGAACTAGATCATGGAGAGCAATGGAAGAAGGTGGCCGGGTCTGATGAATCATGTGGATGGCCGGGTGTGTGTGTCACTTACCTGGTGGAAGAGATGGCACCAGGATGCACTACGGGAAGAAGACAAGCTGGTGGAAGCTTTACCTGATGCTTGATGGGATTCAATCTCCATTTCTCAAGACTGCATATCCCATCATGCATTGCTTCCAGCGAGCAATGATAATGTTACATTGTTTAAGACTCCATATCCCATCATGCATTGCTTCCAGCAAGCAACGATGATGTCACATTGTTCAGACGTTGAGTTGAAGTTCATAAGGCAGGCTCTGTGAGACCGGTGACACGAGGAAGTCCATCCTATGGGCATGTTCAACAAGTAAGTTTACAGACTTCTAGATGGATCCGGTTATTGGGAGCGGCATAGAATGTATGGAAATTCAATATACAAATACAGATTTTTGACCATAGATGCCCCTTAGGTTTAGCCTCACAGCTCGATAAATGGGGATAAATACAAAGTAACTACAAAGAGGAAATAAATACAAGGAGGAAGTCCTTCTGTCTTTCTGGAATCTTGACGTCTTCCGTCTCTCTGTCCTTTCTGCTTCTTCGTATTATTATTATTTTTTGCGGGTCTAGTGGCTTCTAAGCGCCATTGTAGTCATTGTGATAACAAGCGCAGCTCCACGCTGTGAGCAAGAAGGGGTCCCGAGTGGCGGTAATTGGCCAGCTCTTTTCGCTCTCATGTTCTTCAGTCTCTGGAGTTTTTTGGCCCTCCCTTCTCCATAAAGCGGCATTGTTACTAACCAGGACACTGTCGAGTGTTTACGGCGCTCGCCCCTCCCTGCAGAACACTCTGCGACCTACACGTGGACTTCTAATGAGGACACCCGAGGCGGCCCGGCTCATGCGGCATGTTCTGCAAACAGGAAAACGGCGAGGACTGCCACAACCCCCGGGGTCCACCAACCTCGATCAACACTTGTTGCAGCCAAGTGAAGGTGCGTGTATGGGCAAAACTAGAGGCTTGAAACCCCGTCACATCCCTGCGAGGTAGACTCACCCTCTCTATTTGTCCTGATGGTCATGGTCAACTAGGCAGAAAGTGATGAGAAATCCAGAATGTTGTCACCAGGACAGGGATAAAAGGGGAAAAAAATCCATGTGGAGATCTGTTTCGGTGATAACTATCTGAGAAGGGAATTCCCCTCATTTCCTGTTGTACCTCCAGGAGAGGAAGTGAAGGAAAATCTTCCTAATGGGACAGAAAGCAGAAAATGAATTGGCTGTGGTTTTAACCCGTCCCTGGACTCTACATACTCTTTAATGGTGACGCTTTATCTGTGTGGGCCAGTACCTGGGGATGGGGGGGGGGACACTCCTGGGTAGGTATACGGCTGATCATCAAACAGCCTGGATACTTATGAAATGTCAAACAAGCCGAAACCGGGGGCGAGGTGTTATCTTCCAGTGGAGACTAGCGCTAGCTTTGGGTTGACCATGAACCCAAGCTGTTTGCAGTTTGACAAATGGGTGGACTCTTTGGCCAGTTCACCCACCCAAACTCTGTCTGTGTCCTAGCAATGCAGGAGGGCACACCTTAGCAACCTGTGGCGCTGTGGGGCCACTGTCCTAGCAACCAATGACCTTGTGCAACCAAGTCACCAGCATCCTAGCAACGGCGGGTCGCACAGCGTCATTGGTTGCAAGGACACAGGTGGTCTCACAGCGTCACTGGTTGTTATAGTGGGGCAGCACAGTGGTTCAACTCTTGGTCAGGGCACTATCTACATGGAGTTTGCATGTTCTTCCTGTGCTTATCTGGGTACTCTGATTTATGGCCACACTCCAAAGACATACTGGAAGGTTAACTGGCTCCTGTGTATGTTAGATAGAGATCTTTGAATGTAAGCTCCTTGGGGCCAGGGACTGATGTGCATGTGTAAATTGTCAGCACTCTATAAATACCTGTAATAAATAAATGGTGCATCTACCTGTGTCCCGGCAACCAGTGATGCTGTCCAGCTCCTAGCAAGCAGTGATGCTGTCCAGCCCAGCTCCTAGCAACCAATGATGCTGTACAGCTCAGCTCCTAGCAACCAGTGATGCTGTCCAGCCCAGCTCCTAGCAACCAGTGATGCTGTCCAGCTCAGCTCCTAGCAACCAGTGATGCTGTCCAGCCCAGCTCCTAGCAACCAATGATGCTGTACAGCCCAGCTCGTAGCAACCAGTAATGCTGTACAGCCCAGCTCGTTGCAACCAGTGATGCTGTCCAGCCCAGCTCCTAGCAACCAGTGATGCTGTACAGCTCAGCTCCTAGCAACCAGCGATGCTGTCCAGCCCAGACTCTGGCAACCAATGATAATGTCCAGCCCAGCTTCTAGCAACCAATGATACTGTCCAGCCCAGACCCTGGCAACCAATGATACTGTCCAGCCCAGACTCTGGCAACCAATGATAATGTCCAGCCCAGCTTCTAGCAACCAATGATGCTGCCCTGCCCAGATCCTAGCAACCAATGATGCTGCGTCAGTCCCACAGCGTTATTGGTTCCTAGGACACAAGCGGTCCTATGTTCTGGCTGGGTTTGGTGAATGTCCAAGCGTACCAAACCCAGGCATGTTCTGCGCACCACTAAGTGGGAGTTTCTACAGGAAGTGAAGGGTTATCTCCCCAATGGGCAAAAACAAACTGATGGGGGTTTTAACCATTTACAAATGTAAACAAAAAAAGTTTTGGCGTTTCATATACTTTAATAACAATTGTACACTGTGGCAATGTGTAACATACAAGAATTAAAGGGAGAATCAATTTACCATTAAATCAGAAACAACGTTGAAAGTTTCTGTGCTGCCTCTGGATGCCGACAGAACAACACAATGGACAGAAGCACTTCCAGGGCTGATGTGACGACATTCAAAACTCGCCATTTGTTTCGCAACTTTTAGTGCAGCTCGCATTCCGAAAAACACATAAACAAGTGCACATAACCTGAAGTTTACTCTGAGCAGAGTTCCCTGCTAATTGCAGATGTAACATTCTGTATCAGGCTGAACCACACACTTAATTAAAAGACACTTTACCTGCGCCACGCCGCCGATCCTCAGACCGTCCTCAGGTTAATTAGTTGCTCATTAATTTAATGAGCCATTACCTAAAACCAGCTGTTCTCAAACCGGCAATTAATAAGAATATATGAAGTATCCTCTCGATGAATGAAGCGGGTTCGTGCTAAAGAAAAGCTGCAGTCACGGGGCTCTGGGGGTCGGATCCTTGTGCCGGACTCTGGTTACTGCTCGTGTTGTTTGCCATAAAAATGTATTACACAACAACAACTTTACACATCAATGGTTCAGACCCACCTGGAGTATGCGGTGCAGTTTTGGGCACCGGTCCACAGAAAGGATGTCCTTGAACTGGAGAAAGTCCAGCGGAGGGCGACCAAATTCATAAAGGGGATGGAGGACCAGAGCTATGAGACATGGCTACTAAATTTACACATGTTTACGTTGGAAGTAAGGAGATTAAGGGGGGACATGATTTTCATGTACAAAATGTTCCATAGTCATAGCAACATTAGCAACAAACTCTTTGAGATTAATTCCTTAACAAAGACACCACCTAAAACTGGTAGAAAAACAATTCGAACACAAGGGGCGAAGGGGGTTCTTCTCAGTTCGCACGGTTAGGGTCTGGAACTCGCTACCTCAAGCGGTGATTTCCGCAATTAATCTGGAATCATTCAAGAGGCTTTTCGACAACTTCCTGAGAGACCGAAATGCACAAGGGTACAGGTACTCTTAAGAATGAGAACACTCAGGGACCTATACACACACACACACACACAACAGGTTGGACTTGATGGACTTATGTCTTTATTCAACCTCAAATACTATGTAACTATGTAACAAAAACTTCTCTGTGGCATAAACATAAACTTGTGAGATCAACTTCTCATTGTCACTGTAATTCCATAGAATGAAGACCCTCCACATGGAGCTTCTACCAGATCTACACAGCCACTCAAAATGTATGTAACCTTCAAAGTAAAAGCTACAGATAGATAGAGAGAGATAGATAGATAGATAGATAGATAGATAGATAGATAGATAGATAGATAGAGATATACTCAGTGGCGTAACAATCACCATAGCGACCCAGGCGGCCGCTATAGGGCCTGGGGCACAGGGGTGCCCGGCCAGGACATCCCCGTGATGCCATGCGGGCCGCCTGGCGGCTGTGAGGAGGTCCACGCCGCTATTCACATGTGCAGCGGCGCGTTCCTCCTCACAGCCGCTGCTGAGTCGGTGACAACCAGCAGCTTCGGAGGAGGTGGCACAGTCCATCGTCGGCAGCGATGGAGGTGGGGCCAAGCGATCGAAGAGGTGGGTCCTAGCGATGGGGGATGCGGGCCCAGCGATCGAGGAAGAGAAGGAGGCGGTCAGAGGATCGGGGCAGACAGGTAAGAGGGCTTGACCGCCCACCTGAGACCCTGCAGAGCCCACCCTAGAGAGGCTATGGTGGGCTCTGCAGGGGCATCCTCAGGTGGGCTGTTTGGGTTATCAGGTGGGCTTAACTAGAAATCACAGGGCCCCATACAATTTTGCTATGGGGCCCTGTGATTTCTAGTTATGCCCCTGCATATACTGTAGTTACATAGTTAGTTCGGTTGAAAAAAGACAAGAGAGAAGTCCATTGAGTTCAACTGACAGAGATACTTGACGAGAAGAAAGAAAAATAAAAAAGGAAAGATCTATGCCCACAGTTACCCCCTGTTAATCCAGAGGAAGGTAAAAAAAACCCTATAAAGCACGGTTCAATTTGCTCCAACAGGGGAAAAACATTGCTTCCTGATCCCTTAAAGGAGAGGGCTTTTCCCCATAAATCTCCTTAAGGTAACGGGAGGACACAAACTAGCGTCCTCCCGTCACCCTAAGCTCAGTATATAGGGAGCTACAGCTCGCAGTATACCGAGACGCCGCAGCTGAAGCGGATCCCGACAATTATGCCTGGATCCGCCCAGCTGCGTGACTGACAGCTGGCTCTGCCTATCTAGAGGCAGAGCCAGCTGTACCCGCCCCCTCCCCCGTCCGTTCCGCCAGTCAGCGCTGGCGGATCGGAGCGGGGAGGGGGGAATCCAGCCCCTCCCCTGTCACGGCAGAGAGCCGTGACAGGATCGAGAAGTGAGTGAACGCCGGTATGTGCTCGCTCCCTTCCCGATCTACTGAGCCGACCTGTGACAGTCTCATTGTCACAGGTCGGCTAGAACTATGAGGTGAGTGAAAAGCACCCCCCCCCCCCCTCATAGTTCTCCTTTAAGGCAATCGGATATTCCCGGGATCAACAATCTCTGGTGCTTAATATACGTATAATAGCTCAATATCCAGTGATATTCTGTGCATTCAGGAAAACATCCAGATTTATTTTTTAAAACAGTGAACCTAGCTCTAGAACTATCTCCTGGGGGAGTCCATTCCACATTTTCACAGCTCTCAGTGTGAAGAATCCTTTCCGTTTACAAAGGTTAAACCTTTGTGCTTCCTCCGTGCTTCCATGTAAACCGATACGTCCTCAGTGATGAAGTCCGCACTCACCAAATTTTAATGACCTCTTAAATGTGCCATGTCGTGCGGTGTCTGTTTCCCAGCGTTACCTCTGACATCTCTCCATATTCACCAGCAAAGAAACATCCCAACGATCTATTGATCTCCTCAATCGCTCACGAGGGAGACAAATGAAGTGCTCATAGTGGAGTAAACTTAAAACCGCGCTTTAGTAAAATAAATGAGACTGCTCGCACGATGAAGAAAAAGCGATTCCAATAAAATCCGTCTCCGTTCAGACACTCCTAAGATCCACGTTCACACTGAGCGGTTTATCGCGCATATTTCCGCGCAATGTCGGTCTATGTAGCTCGTCCAACGCATTTCAATGGAGTTGTTCACATCTCACAGCTCAATGTCTCCTGTAGCTCGTCTCTCAAGCTCGTCGCTCGAACATGACCCATATTTCGGCGGATGACGCGCGTTTTGGCCCCAATAGACTCAATGGTGTCGCTCAATGTCGCGCATTACCGGCAATATTGCACGACTTTGTGGCGCGATATCGCGCTACAGAAGTCTCAGTTTTGCACAGCAATATGGAAGGAATGATGTCACATCAAGACCGCTTTTAATTGGTTACAGCCCAATGTAGCAGCGACGAAGTCCCTCCCAAAAGTCGCGCTAGGTAGCGTGAAATAATGTGCAAATTAGCTCAATGTAGCTCATGTCGCTCAGCTCGAAATCGCGCGGAAAATTTCGAGTGCGCAAGTGCGTTCCGTCATAAAAGACTTTGTACATGTTTAGGATTCCCTCTTCTCTCGATCTTCCTCCCTCTCGCTCGATCTCTCTCTCGACCGATCTCTCTCTCTCTCTCGCTCGATCTCTCTCTCTCGCACGCGCGATCTCTCTCTCTCGCACGCGCGATCTCTCTCTCTCGCACGCGCGATCTCTCTCTCTCGCACGCGATCTCTCTCTCTCTCGCTTGATCTCTCTCTCGATCTCTCTTTCGATCTCTCTCACTCGATCTCTCTCGATCTCTCTCACTCGATCTCTCTCTCAATCTCTCTCTCGATCTCTCTCACTCGATCTCTCTCTCTCGATCTCTCTCTCTCGATCTCTCTCTCGATCTCTCTCACTCGATCTCTCTCGATCTCTCTCTTTCTCTCTCTGTCTCTCTCTCGATCTCTCTCTCTCTCTCTCTCTCTCTCTCGATCTCCCCTATGTAATAGCAAATATATTTTGACATGTCCTCTTTATGGAGACATCAGGGGTCTTTCAGACTTCTAATGTCCCCTAGGGACCCCCCAAAGAAGCTGATGAAGCAGAGATCTGCTTCCCCAGCTTCTTCTCCTGGCTCTATGACCCGGAGAATGTGCACAGTGACACCGGAAGTGATGCAATACACATTTCTCCGGAAGGGAAGTGCAGGAGTGTCCACTTTGGGCCCCCTTCTAACATCTGCGCCTGGCTTCAACGTTTGGGAGTCTGACCCCCAGAACATAAAGGCAGCAAATGAAAGCAGGAAGGAGGTAGAATCTCATATGAGTATTGTGAGGACAGGTCACCAGCACTCCAGAAGGCAAAGAAAATATTGATTGTTACAAATAACATCAGATAGGTCAAGATTGCCAACGTTAGGGGGCCACGCGGGGCTCCTTCCTCATGGTGACACATTGGGGGAGTGCTGGCGATATATCTTCATCTTTCTGAGGTTCTGCGTGGGGCCATCCGTGCTGGTCGCTTCGAGCAGTGCCACTTGGAGCGCCTATTTTATGGCTGTACGGTTCGCAGCAGGCAATTCTCTGATCATTATGACAGCCAGGCAATCGGCGTTTGCGCAGGCCAGCGGCGCGCAGACGGCAGTTCTCAGGCTGCGAGGACACACGCACATGGACTTCTTTTGGGCTACAATGACGCACACCAAGAAGACGGTTAGAATATGTGAAGATCCTGAGTTTTGTTGTAGGCGCTCCCCGTCTGCAGTTTTGTTGTAGGCGGCGCCGCGTCCCCGTCTGCAGAAATCCCTCAGAGGACACCAGAAATATTCACTTATGTACGGCGGCGGCGGCGGCGGAATCAGGCAGAGCGCGATTAGAATTCAGGAGGAAAGTTCTGAATCAATAGCGCATAAATACAATCTCATATATCTTGCTGGTTTGTGATGTGTTTAGCAGAACGTAGAAATGGTGACTACTTCACGATTAATGATTTTAAATGTTTGACTGGAGTCGGGGGCATTCGTAATCATCATTCTGCGGTAAAAGGTGAGCGCAGGCAGTGGGGGGGGGGGGGGGGGCGGAGCTGCAAGCACCACATTTACAAACTGTTACATTGTACGTCGCGCATCCTTTCGTTGTTTAGTTACTTGTTTGTATTTATCCGCACGTCTCCCTTTTTTTTTTTTTTTCTACTTTGCAGTCATTGTTCCGGCCCCGCCCACTGTTTAAAATTTTGATGGTTGCCATGGATTTTATGTATCTGTAGAGAACAAAATAGTTTGCTAGAATCATTCTAATCAGACCGTGCCTGCCAATGAGTGCAGAGTAGCCAAAAGAAGAATCCGAAGAGAACTATTGCATGCTGGGAATTCTTTTTTTTTTTATGTCTTGCCCCTCCCACACAGAGAACATTGAAAATACAGAATCTTAAAAGAATATGGAGGTTATCAGTACACATTCCCCCCACCCCAAAACAGTGTTGTATATATACATACTGTACCTACAGGGATGATACTACATGCATGCTCTGGGTTGATGACTAAGAAAGTTAGAAACAGCCAAGGTTCCGGTTGATGTTGTTTTCCACTTAACACATCTAGCCAGCGGGTATCAATGTCCGTACCATTATATCAATAGTGACTTTCGATTTTGGACTATCTTTGACCAACTTAGGCAGCCTAATAACCAAATTGATACTGGTGCTTCTCCTTTCACTGTCCATTCACAGGCTGGGAGTCGGGTCCAGGCTGGGCTCAGAGGAAATAGATTGAATGATGCTATTAGACTGAGGACATCTAGTGGCAGGAAAAAGTACTGCTGGGGAATATTGCAGCAAAAGCTGGTTTGGTTACTTCTGATTGGATTCAGGTGTTCCGTGAAATGTCCTTGCTACTAAATATTCCGCGGTCACCTGATTATAACAAAGTGGAAGCAACTGGGAACAACAGCAACTCAGCCAGGAAGTGGAGTCAGCGCATGGTGAAGCGCACAGTGCTCAGAAGTCCCCAACTGTCTGCAGAGTTAATAGCTACAGACCTCCAAACTTTGTGTGGCCTTCAGATTGGCACAACAACAGTGCGTAGAGAGCTTCATGGAATGGGTTTCCATGGCCGAGCAGCTGCATCCAAGCCGCACATCACCAAGTGCAATGCAAAGCGCGGGATGCCGTGGTGTAAAGCGCGCCGCCACTGGACTCTAGAGAAGTGGAGACGTGTTCTCTGGAGTGACCAATCACGCTTCTCTTTCTGGCAATCCGATGGGCGTGTCTGGGTTTGTCGGTTGCCAGGGGAACGGTACTTGCCTGACTGCATTGTGCCAAGTGTAAAGTTTGGGGGAGGGGGGATTGTGGGGGGATTCTGGTGTGGGGTTGTTTCTCAGGGGTTGGGCTTGGCCCCTTAGTTCCAGTGAAGGGAACTCTTAAGGCAGCACACCAAGACATTTTGGACAATTTCATGCTCCCAACTTTGTGGGAGGAGTTTGGGGACGGCCCCTTCCTGTTCCAACATGACTGCGCACCAGTGCACAAAGCAAGGTCCATAAAGACATGGATGGGGGAGTTTGGGGGGGAGGAACGTGACTGGCCGCACAGAGTCCTGACCTCAACCCCATAGAACACCTTTGGGATGAATTAGAGGCGGAGACTGCGAGCCCGGCCTTCTCCCCCAACATCAGTACCTGACCTCACAAATGGTCCAACATTCCCATAGACACACCCCTAAACCTTGTGTACGCCTTCCCAGAAGAGGCGGAGCTGTTATAGCAGCAAAGGGCGGAGCCAACCCAATACGGAACCCTACGGACCAAGACATGCCATTAAAGTTCATGTCCGTGTAAAGGTGTCCCAATTCTTTTGGCAATGTAGTGTATCTTTTAATGGGCTATTTATTTTAATCTTCAGTCAAGTTCTTCACGCAGCAGATGAAAGAACGAAGCTCTAATTCAGTAAGCAGATCTCATACGTCCCGGAAAACAGGATGCATTCCTTCCCCAGAACGGCCGACCCAATCGCATTTGGCTCACATATCCTGCCGACTCAGCTGTGCGCAAGTTTTACATTCGCAGTCTGCTGCCCGCGATTCCTCGAGGTCTCGTTGCAGGCGCTCGGCAGCTTTGAAACCTTAAAAGATAGCTAGTGATAGACAGCAGCCGTCTACATAGAGTCGTGATCAAACAGACAATCGGCGGCGGTGAAGAAGGGCCACGCCGGCAGGTCACTCGCTGCTCCCCTTTTATCAATATTGAGTTTCTATTTTGGCAAGGTTGTTATTAGAGCGACAGCACGGAATGTTGGGAATCCGCTCTGTTGTCGGGGCCTACAGGTGCTCCGCTCGGCACACAGATGTTTTATTCCTCAGAAGACAGGAAATGGGCTTTGCAACATTGTATTTACAGCGATAAATCTGCGGAGCTCAAAAAGGGAGCATTGAAATGTATCATTTTCATCCGTATATACATTGATATCAAAATTCTAAGACTACTTTTAAACTTTTGCCACATAAAATTACGTTTTATATTCAAATAAAAGCTTGAAACTTCAAATTGGGCTGAGGGGTGGGCGTGGCTCACCAGCTAGTGACATAAAGGAAAAGGACAGGAAACTGGAGAGCGTGGCTCCTTTAAGCCCAATCCAGCTTGTCTTTTTTTAACCAAATACAATTAGGGATTTCTGGAGTGATTTTTGGTACATTGATTTTGGTGCAAAATTACCAATTTCACCACCAGCAAAATTTTGCAGACAGGGAAGGAAGGACTGCACCATCTTTGTTCAGTAATTATCCAACATCAATGTTTACTTCCTGGACTGAGATGCTGGCTCGGAGTTGACACATCATGCCGATACTGGTGCCCCTGCCCAATGAGTTCCCGTCCAATGGGGACAAAACATTTTTTATTATGGTGGGCAAGGGTTAAAAGCTGTGACAATGTTTATTTACAGGTGGGGGCTCGTCCGGGATTACAAGTAATAAACATGTCGATGGGCCGAGCCAACAAGATGGCCACCATCACTGAAATAAAGTGGTGTAAGGAGTAGAATGGCAAAGTGGAGCACAGCGTAGTGGTCAATATCCTCTGAGATGCCTGGGCAGAAGAATAGATCCGCAAGAGAATTAATTGTACACATTGTAACTTCCCCGCTCTATAGCTGGAGTTAGACTTTAACATTCATAAATAATGTTTTGTTTTTTTTACTTATTTTAAATTATTTTCTACATTTTAACCCCTCGGCCCCATTTAAACAGACTGGCCGTCAGGACTCTGTTTACATATGTAAAGCCGACTGTCGGTTTTACAATAGAAAGCTATTCTGGCGATTCAG
>NW_017307617.1:144546-157053 GCF_000935625.1 Nanorana parkeri
AGTGGGAAGCTGGGGAGGAGAGCCATGAACGTCCGTTCATCGCTCTCCTCCCCGCACTATGGGACTGGGAGCGATGCAGATTACATCACTTCCGGTCCCATAGCTGTGATTGGTCGGCTCCTGAAGCCTGCGATCTGCACTTCAATAGGTTATTTAAAGTGTAACGGTGACACTGGGGACCCCCATTGTCACTGTTTAAAGAGTACCTGTCACCACCAATGTGCTATCACATGGGGGGGCTTCTAAGCCCCCCTATGTGATAGCAATTCAAGTAAATATAAATAAATAAATATGTTTTTAAAATTAATATTAAATGAAATAAATGTAAAAATACTAAAAAACACAATTTTTTGAAAGTCCCCCACCCCTGCGAGCACACACGTCTTCACGTAAACACGCGTCGGGTGCATCTACGTACGAAAACGACGATCGTGCTACACATGTTGGGTATCGCCGCGCACGCCGGAGTGAGAGCAATAATTCTCGGGTCAGTATTTACAAGTATCTTTAAACTGATGAGCTGTGGGGGGCTTTTAAGGCATCCTCTATGAACTTTTTGGGGTACTGAAATCTGTCGCAGTTTCACGGACGCACACAATTTTTAACCCGGGCATGTTGGGTGTCTATGTACTCGCTGTAACCTCATCTTTTATATTTTATTTTTTTTAAAAGGTATTTTATTGTGTTTTGGGCATTTAAAGGAGAACTATGGGGTCAGGGCTTTTCCCCATAGTTCTCCTAGGGTAACGGGAGGACACAAACTAGCGTCCTCCTGTCACCCTAATCATAGTTCTCCTTTAAGTGCATTTTTCACTACATTTTGGGGTTTGATAAGGGGTTGCGCTAATATCGTGCAACATAAAAATTTGCAGCTGCCACTTTTTTATTCTACAGGTTCTCGGCTTTCAGAAAAAAAAATATACATATATATATATCACAACAAAATGGGGAAAAAAGGGGTTTAAATCAATAATCTAGAATTCTATTAAAGTCATTTTTTGCCACAGATCCAAAGATTTTAACAAATGTTTAAGAAACTCTAAATGTAAATCTAGATTACAATGTAGTCCACCCAGTTGTGCTTCCATTTTGTCCCTTCCGATGACAAGAAGGTGACCGACTCGCCAGGGTTAGCTGCTTGACATGCTCGCGGCGTCCGATTCCCCGCAATTATACACTATTTACCTAGCAGCATATGGCGGCGCCGAGCAGGTGTCTGACTAATGAAACACTACACTTCAATTATGCATCTGGGAAGCCGGCTCACTCCCGTCCTGATTAGCAGAAGGCTGCCGTCTTATTTATTTATTTTTGCTACTTTTTACTTTTAATTCAGCCAGATTACCGCCTAATGAGATGCCGGATCGCTGCGCGCAAGGACGGTCAGCTCGCCGCGAAAGGCGGACTCCGCACTGTGGCAGCGCACATGTGGATTTCGTGGAATTAGTTTAGTCGCGTGCCTCAGACCGTTCGCAAACCCCACGCTGGCTGTTTGTTCTTAGATTATCCTTTACTAGGACAGTTTCGGCAAAGCCGATTTCGCGGCAAAATTTTACCCTTTCGTCAAAATGAGTCTCTGAGTTCACCGCGCCGCCCTGCAAGGCGAAACTAGCTTTAAAAGAAATTATCCTTAAAAACTCACAGTGGGCGGAGCTCCTAGCAGTAGGACCCAGACTCTGTGTGATGTGACTTGGTTTATAAACAAAGCAATGTTATACCCTGGCAGAGTGACGTCCCTGGATGTCTCGCACTGGTTGGGGTGCCTGTGATCCATGTTTCCGGGGGGGGGGGTGCTTTTTGTGCACCTTCCTGGGTGTTGGTGGCTCATGGTGGACGTGCCGGGGGGAAGGGGGAGGCTCCTTGTGCATGGCGTCCCGCCCAGCTTACTGGTACACTGGTTGCCAGGAGCTGGGTGGGGGTGCCAGCCAGAACATCACAGGTTGCTAAGCACTTAACCTTTCCGTTTTAATCACAAATTTTATTTTGGACCCAATGATGTCATCACTGTGGGTGTGGCTACAGTGCCATTCACTTCAATGGACCGCCACGCCCCCTCCTGCCACACAAAATAGCGAGTCGGCCGCGATGCAGAACTGGGCGGGAACGCACTGTGTCTGGTGTGAACGAGGCCTAAGAGTCCTCAGCGCTGATGCAAGGCGTGGGCTGGATCTTGGGAGGAGTTATGCAAATATCACAATGCCTTGATGAGAGGATGTCACCCACCAAGGTGGGCGTTCCTAGGCAGGAAGCATTTGCACATAGCCCACACGTGTTTCTCAGTCTCCATAACTGAAAGAACTTCAATCCAATTAATTAAATAGGAGGGTCACGGACAGTCAGGCCGGGGAGGAAAGCGGCTAAATGATGCTGGCCGCCCTCCAGCCAGGAAATGAGGCGGAGCTCTATCTGACTTGCTGCAGCTTCTATTGCACATTGTGAGACACTCCCAGTGCACAGTGATATCAGAGGAAGAGGAAGAGGAGCCGGTACAACTGTGCAAGACTGAAGGGGAGGACGGAGGTCAGATAGAAGACTGAAGGGAAGGACGGAGGTCAGAGAGAAGACTGAAGGGAAGGACGGAGGTCAGAGAGAAGACTGAAGGGAAGGACGGAGGTCAGAGAGAAGACTGAAGGGAAGGACGGAGGTCAGAGAGAAGACTGAAGGGAAGGACGGAGGTCAGAGAGAAGACTGAAGGGAAGGACGGAGGTCAGAGAGAAGACTGAAGGGAAGGACGGAGGTCAGAGAGAAGACTGAAGGGAAGGACGGAGGTCAGAGAGAAGACTGAAGGGAAGGACGGAGGTCAGAGAGAAGACTGAAGGGAAGGACGGAGGTCAGAGAGAAGACTGAAGGGAAGGACGGAGGTCAGAGAGAAGACTGAAGGGAAGGACGGAGGTCAGAGAGAAGACTGAAGGGAAGGACGGAGGTCAGAGAGAAGACTGAAGGGAAGGACGGAGGTCAGAGAGAAGACTGAAGGGAAGGACGGAGGTCAGAGAGAAGACTGAAGGGAAGGACGGAGGTCAGAGAGAAGACTGAAGGGAAGGACGGAGGTCAGAGAGAAGACTGAAGGGAAGGACGGAGGTCAGAGAGAAGACTGAAGGGAAGGACGGAGGTCAGAGAGAAGACTGAAGGGAAGGACGGAGGTCAGAGAGAAGACTGAAGGGAAGGACGGAGGTCAGAGAGAAGACTGAAGGGAAGGACGGAGGTCAGAGAGAAGACTGAAGGGAAGGACGGAGGTCAGAGAGAAGACTGAAGGGAAGGACGGAGGTCAGAGAGAAGACTGAAGGGAAGGACGGAGGTCAGAGAGAAGACTGAAGGGAAGGACGGAGGTCAGAGAGAAGACTGAAGGGAAGGACGGAGGTCAGAGAGAAGACTGAAGGGAAGGACGGAGGTCAGAGAGAAGACTGAAGGGAAGGACGGAGGTCAGAGAGAAGACTGAAGGGAAGGACGGAGGTCAGAGAGAAGACTGAAGGGAAGGACGGAGGTCAGAGAGAAGACTGAAGGGAAGGACGGAGGTCAGAGAGAAGACTGAAGGGAAGGACGGAGGTCAGAGAGAAGACTGAAGGGAAGGACGGAGGTCAGAGAGAAGACTGAAGGGAAGGACGGAGGTCAGAGAGAAGACTGAAGGGAAGGACGGAGGTCAGAGAGAAGACTGAAGGGAAGGACGGAGGTCAGAGAGAAGACTGAAGGGAAGGACGGAGGTCAGAGAGAAGACTGAAGGGAAGGACGGAGGTCAGAGAGAAGACTGAAGGGAAGGACGGAGGTCAGAGAGAAGACTGAAGGGAAGGACGGAGGTCAGAGAGAAGACTGAAGGGAAGGACGGAGGTCAGAGAGAAGACTGAAGGGAAGGACGGAGGTCAGAGAGAAGACTGAAGGGAAGGACGGAGGTCAGAGAGAAGACTGAAGGGAAGGACGGAGGTCAGAGAGAAGACTGAAGGGAAGGACGGAGGTCAGAGAGAAGACTGAAGGGAAGGACGGAGGTCAGAGAGAAGACTGAAGGGAAGGACGGAGGTCAGAGAGAAGACTGAAGGGAAGGACGGAGGTCAGAGAGAAGACTGAAGGGAAGGACGGAGGTCAGATAGAAGACTGAAGGGGAGGATGGAGGTCAGATAGAAGACTGAAGGGAAGAACGGAGGTGCTAAAATAAAAAATAGTTATACTCGCCCAAACCGCAGAGCCGGACACCTGTCACAGCGCTCCTTCCAGCCTCTCTCCTCCTCCGCTGCAATGATGGTATATCTCTCGGCACCCTCGTGTCCTGTGACCTGTGTATAGGATGTGATGACTCAGGGACCGCTGGAGCGGAGGGGGAGAGAGGCTCCAGGGACCGGTCTAAGAACAAACCGGCTCTGAGAATCGGGTGAGTGTAACGTTTTTATTCTAGCACCTCGACAAAAATGAGCACTTAACCCTTGCAGCGCCCCACTACCAGGGGCAAGAACAGTTTTGCCCGGAGTTCTAACCCCAATACCTGCAGTTGTTACCCTCACCGTGTCTGTACTCATATAGACTGAACTGTTACAATGTTCCCGAATATCCTCATCCAGATCTGCAGATCAAGCCCGTCCTTGTGTCTTCACTCTCCTTCTTAAAGGAGAACTATGAGGGGGGGGAGGGGGGGGGGGGCTTTTCACTCACCTCATAGTTCTAGATCCGATCCGCCAGCGCTGACTGGCGGAACGGACGTACAGCTGGCTCTGCCTCTAGATAGGCAGAGCCAGCTGTCACTCACGCAGCTGGGAGGATCCCGTCATCTATGTCGGGATCCGCTCCGGCGTCTCAGTATACCGCGAGCTGTAGCTCCCTATATACTAAGCCTAGGGTGACGGGAGGACGCCAGTTTGTGTCCTCCCGTTACCCTAAGGAGAACTATGGGGAAAAACAGTGACCCCGTAGTTCTCCGTTAAAGACACAAAACACCCTCCTGCGTTCATTATCCAGCCATGACTTTTTTTGGGGGTGGGGGGCAGATTTTCGGTGTCCCCGCCCTGTCAAGGTTCTCCATTCCAGTTGGCTGCTTTTGTTACTTTCCATTGCTAATGTGCATTGGATATTTGTGCTGCAACATCGTTTCTTTCTTTCATGTAGTTATTAATCGCCTCCTCGCTCATCTCGCCCAGCAGAGCGTGCAATTAAAGCGTCGCCACGTTTGGACAGATACATACGGACTAATTGTGCATAGTGACACCGCATGAAAGGCATCCCTTCTCCAACCAAAAACAGCCGCTAACAAGCACTTAACCCCTTCCAGCCTGCTTTGAAAGTGCCCCCCCCAAAAAAGCCTTTCCTTTTTTTGGATGGTCATTTGGCTCGCAGCGACGTTAACCGCCTCTACTAATCTGGCCTCCCAGCGGTTCGCCACTTACAGTTTAAAAAGGGTAAAAAAAAATCTAAAACTGTGCCTTTTGCCTGGCACAATGGGCCCTAATAATGTGTATGCGTGCTAATCAAGCCCACGGCGCTCAATAACTTTATACGTAATCACAAAGTGTCTCGCATTTGGCGAGCCAATCATGAGCCTTTCACCCGCAGCGGGGGCCGATATCAGGGGAGCGCCTCCGTGCATACATTTGAGTAAAGTTTTACTTCTACGCTTGTGTAGAGATAACCTGCCGCTGTTTGCCCGGTCCACATCTAGTCGGTCTTAGGGGGTTGATTTCCAGCTGCGCCCCATTAGCACTAACCGCCCTTCTTCTGGTGCCCATTAATTGACGTCCACTTCAGTAGTAGAATGCTAAATGAACAGTTTATTAAACATCTTCTTTGGGAGAGAGGGTATAGGGGGGTTCTAGGTGTCTAGGGGTAACCATCAGAAGCTCCGGACTCACCGGATCTTGTAAAAGTAGCAATGCAGATCCTCAGTCCAGAAAAGATACCGACCGTGCTCTGAAGCCCACATGGTTCCAGGGTGCTTCAAGAGCCTGCACTGGTCCTGGTTCTTTTCCTCTTTCCATCTCTCAGGCCTCCTCCATGTTGGAGGCCTCAGGGAAACCTTTTCCCTTACATGAGCCAATGGCCATCCCAGGCCTCGGCCTAGCCTGGGGGGCAGGCTGAACAGGACCCCAGCCCTAATCCAAGGCTGGTCCTGGCGAGAGAGAGGGCACATGGCAGCTCCCACCAATATATGTAGACTATCCCAGCAGGCACCACTGGCTGAGAGAGGCCCAATGGTTGGCTGCTGTACTGCTGTATCCACCATTGGCTGTCCCACAATATGACAGAGTCACACTCCGCCCGCCGGGGGGCCGGGGGGGTGCTACAGGCTAGGCTAGACACCTGGGATTAACCATATAATTGCCACTACAAATCCAGCCGGGCTGACTACAGCCCTGGCTATCGCTAAATGCATACTAGTCACATCACAGAAGGTGATGGGCCCTACACTTGGTTACTGTTAAAGTGTTTAAAGGTTCGCTCTGCCCAAAGGTTACTTCGTAATTGGCATGGACCCAGGGCTGTCGGTCAATCAGATGGGAAGCAGAACACGCGGCGTTCTATAATATTTCTGGACCACAGCTGGGTCTTACCGTGTTTCCCCGAAAATAAGACAGTGTCTTATATTTTTTTTTCCACAAAAAAAGACACTAGGTCTACCGGGGTAGGTCTTACTTTCGGGAAAACACGGTAGCTGTTGGAGGCATGCTGGGTTCATTGCGCATGTTGTGCCCCTTGTTCTATCCTTTTTATTGAACCCATAAAAGTTCTCCATGTCCCGCGGGCTGGCCCCCGTTTGTCAGCAGCGGGATCTCCGACACCACACAGAGAATGGCCTGTAATTTTCCATTGGCCGTGTCACTTCCAGGTGCGCATGTGCACGGAGGACGTCGGATAAACAATCAATTAGCATGAGGCGGCCGCACTGGAAGTGACACGCTCAAGAAATGTTGCGGGTTGAGACTAATTACAGAACACGGGCGCATGCGCATTGAACCTAGCACGCCTCCAACGGCTGAGACCAGGTCACCGGAAGTGATGCGGTTCAGCAATCTTATGAGGTCCAGTAAAATGATAGAACAGCGGCTCTCTAATTATGCGGCCGCTCGCTCTTCGCTGGGGCCCCCCAGTCATTTTGGTGTCGCCCCCTGCAATCGTGACACCCGGGTGCGGGCCGCACCCCCTGGTGACGCCACTGACTACAACAGGATATCAGGGCCAGTGCTCAGGGGACCGGCTGATTCTGCATCAAGCTAAAACTTGAAAACATCAGGGAGCGGCTTCCATTGTAAGTGATTTCATCAGCATCTGAAATAGCTTGACGGGCAGACTGATGCGGTGAATCAAGGTTCTTTCTTATGGGGGAGGTGCAATGGTTAGCAGCAGGTGCGGAGGGTGGGTGCTGCAGTTTGATAATAAAGATTAAATCATTATCTGAAGTGTTCGGCATATGTGGCCGACGTAGAGGAGGGAGCCGGATTGAGTGGGGCGGATCTCTGCAGGAATCAGCGATGAAGCAAAGATAAATGTGAAACATGTAACTGCATCAAAGAGAATGAGATAATGTAACCAGACGGGATACGGCGAGGAGGGGGTAAAAGGAACCAAAAATTCCCCCCAGGAAGCCGATAAAGGTTTCCTAAGAGCAGAACTAAACACATATCAAAGTTCAGCCCGGAGAACAGCCAGGTGAATGCCATTCGCATGGCACTACTGCCCCTAGATGGCGCTGACCAGTATAGTTAATTCCAATACTCATCAGCGCCATCTATGGGCTCTAGTGTCAATGTGCACTTTTATGAATGAATCCCCTTAAAGAGACCCTGTCACCATTATAACACATTGCCGCTAAAATGATCGAAAAATTAAGTATTTTACATGTTTACTTCCTTTTTTTACGCCTTACTTTTCCTTTCCATAAATGTTATTCATCCTCTTGTAATGTGCCTTTTGAGCTTGCTAAGGAAAAATCGACTACTCCAGACTTATAGATGACTGACTTTTTTTATTTTATTTATCTGGCCTGCACTTTTGCATGGCCTGCGAATAACTACGAATGTTCGTTTTGTGAGAATAATTGCACAAACGAATGTTGTTGTGTATACTGTATCCTACAATCACCTTCCTATCAGGTCAGATTTATTGTGATGTAATACTGCAATATGGCCACTAGATGGAGCTGAGGAGCATTGGAAATAAGTATGTAGTTCCTGTGCTCCTCAGCCCCATCTAGTGGCCATGTTGCAGTGTTACATCACATTCAACCTGATGAGAAAAAACAGTATATTGACATTTTTTTTTGCCATTATTCGCGCAGAACGAACGTTTGCAGATATTCTCAGGTCTAACAAATTATTTATAAATAGACCCCTCTGCTCCTCTAGACCCCTTTGCTGTTAGCTTGAACATTGTTTTTTTTTCTAGCGGAGCGTCGCCGTCTGTTTGGATCCGCACAAGGTTAGGTCACAAAACATATTACACGCACATAGTGCTTAAACACGCTTAGACAAAATTCCGTATTATTATCACAAAAGCACTCCAATGTTCCAATGTTTTCAGAGCGCTCGGTGAACAAGACCTCTTCATTCATCTCAATGATA
This sequence comes from Nanorana parkeri, assembly GCF_000935625.1. Lineage (NCBI taxonomy): Eukaryota > Metazoa > Chordata > Amphibia > Anura > Dicroglossidae > Nanorana > Nanorana parkeri. The sequence goes on from NW_017307617.1 coordinate 153,078, forward strand.
TCTCTGGAGGATAAAAAAAAAAAAAGAGAATAAAAAAAAGAAATGGAAAAAAAAAGCTTTTGTGCGATTTCAGACGCGACGAGCAGAGGAGGCCAGACTGAGAAATGCAGAAAAATCATCCATAAAACACATTTTTCCCGTCTCGTATACATTCATTTCTGGGCGGGTGAGTCACAAGTCAGCCACATGCAGTGAGATAAAAAGGACGGTGTGACTGGGTTGGAATGTGTGACCGGTCACACGGTCACACGGTCACACGTTTTAACGTTCTCACGCACCACTTTTTCTGCGGTGGAATATGTGACCGCCAATAGGTCAAGCATTCCCACGCTTTCTCCGCTGTTCCCGGGCAGATCGGCATCGCAGATGGTATGTGCAGGAGAACCGATCTGCCCTGGACCAGCTGATCGGTCCTGAAATGTCACTTCTATCCTCCGACTCTGTGACTGTGGTGGAATGTGAGATCGCACTCACGAAGTCGGATAGAAGTGACATTTCAGCTGTTCCAGGGCAGATCCGTTCTCCTACACATACCTTCTGCGATGCCGATCTGCCCTGGAACAGCTGAGAAAATGTTGGAATGCTTCACCTTTTGCCAGTCACATATTCCACCGCCGTGAAAAGTGGGCGGGATTACGTTAAAATGCGCGACCACGTGATTGGCCACACATTCCACCGCCGAAAAACTGGGCGGGATCACGTTAAAATGTGTGACCACGCCACCGGTCACACATTCTAACGCAGTCACAAACTTTGATAGAACAACGGCGATGTGCAATGTGGTCAATCTGGCTCCACCTGTACTGCAGGGAGGTTCTGATTGATTGCCGAGGGCTGCTGTACATTCCCTGCTCAAAGCTACCTGCAGGGCGACAGAGATCACATGACCAAAGGCCAAGGCTTTTTGGGTATGTGAGCAGCACTGGAGGGAGCCTTGGCAGCATTTTTTCTGGAAAGGGTAGGAATTGTATTCCTCCTTTCAACCTTCTATTACTATGTAGCAGTTACTGTTATCACAGCTCTGCATTGACCGCGAGGACTACTCGAGTCGCTGCATCGGGTTTATTTTTTTCATCTTAAGTGTATGTAGGGTAATGTGTCATGTGACCCTTCCAGGTATCTATTACCTTTCACAGAGATTACATGACTCCCTTCTGACAAAGCCTTGAGGCTTGATCCAATGATATCAGTGAGCTGGGTGGGAAGAGTGTCACAGGTTGCAAAGAGCTCTTAGCAACCTGGGACGCTGTGGCTGGCTCCCTGCAGCAGGGGGAGGTGAGACTGAGGAAATGCTTCCTCCTGCCTGCACCAGACTGATCACTGGGGGAGGAGAGATTGAAAAAAATGCTTTCTCCTGCCTGCAGTAGACTGATCACTGGGGGAGGAGAGACTGAGGAAATGCTTCCTTCTGCCTGCGGCAGACTGATCACTGGGGGGGAGGGGAGACTGCAGAAATGCGTCCTCCTGCCTGCAGCAGACTGATCACTGGGGGGGAGGGGAGACTGCAGAAATGCGTCCTCCTGCCTGCAGCAGGCTGATCACTGGGGGAGGGGAGAGTGAAGAAATGCGTCCTCCTGCCTGCAGCAGACTGATGACATGATCTGGACATGACAGGATTGGAGCTCTAGGATGACTTTTAATGATGGAACGGTTGCTGTATATGGCTCCATGGCAGGAATTTATTTGTACGGACTTGTAAAGTGACTGTGAGGGCCGCTGTGAGCTGATAATTGGATCATCACAAGTTGCCTTTTTTATATAAATTATTAAAATTAATAAAATGTATTAAAATATTATTATTTTTTATCTATCACGTGAACCCGAATGAAGTATGAATGTTATTTATTTTTAATGATTAAGTCATCAGCAAATATTCTTATATGATGAATAATTTATGATGACAATTTGCATTTTTATACTTTTGTTATTAATGTCTTTATTGCGGTTTGTCGGTTTCTCTGTGTGTGGCCGTCGCTCTCTTCCTGTACTTCAGGCAATCTACAGTCATCATGGCGCCACAAGGACGGGAAAAGAGAAATCTTGCAGCATCCACAGCGTTCCCTACTCACCTCACACCTCAAAAACAGCCACATACCCCCATCACCTTGCCTCAGAGACCCTCAAGAACCCACCTACCTGCCAGGAACCAATAGATGGGCACAGGAGGTGGAAGGGGGTGGGGCCAAGTGCCAACTTGCTGGGTAATGTTTCAGTTAGAACCCCCTGGATTTGGTGGCCTGTAGGGTGCTCTAGAGCTGGTCATATACAATCCCTTTCAAGTGAGGGATCCGCCCAGAACTACATGGGGGGAGGAGCTTGTGGATGATCTCCAGGCAGTTGGGACCACAGCCACCAAACAAACCATTGGTAACACAATACTTTTCCATGGATTGAGATCCTGCAGTGCCCGCAAGGTCCCCCTCCTCAGGAAGGCCCATGTACAGGCCTGTCCCCCCTCCTCAGGAAGGCCCATGTACAGGCCCATCCCCCTCCTCAAGAAGGTACATGTACAGGCCTGTCCCCCCTCCTCAGGAAGGCTCATGTACAGGCCTGTCCCCCCTCCTCAGGAAGGGCCATGTACAGGCCCATCCCCCCTCCTCAGGAAGGCCCATGTACAGGCCTGTCCCCCCTCCTCAGGAAGGCCCATGTACAGGCCCATCCCCCTCCTCAAGAAGGTACATGTACAGGCCTGTCCCCCCTCCTCAGGAAGGCTCATGTACAGGCCTGTCCCCCCTCCTCAGGAAGGGCCATGTACAGGCCCATCCCCCCTCCTCAGGAAGGCCCATGTACAGGCCCGTCTGAAGTCTGCCAGTGAACATCTAAATGGTTCAGAGAAGGAATGGGAGGAAGCGCTGTGGTCACATGACACCAAAATTTAGCTCTTTGGAATGAACTCGACTCGCCGTGTTTGGAGGAAGAAAAATGCTGACCTATGACCCCAAGAACACCGTCCCTACAGTCCAGCCCGTAGGGGGAAACATTATGCTTTGAGTCTGTTTCTCTGCTAAAGGTACAGGCCGACTTTGCCGGATTGAGGGGCCAATGGACGGGGCCACGTATAGTAAAATCTTGGATGAGAACCCGGCATGCACTTTAAGTGGTGAATGTTACATTTGTTAGAAAACATTCAGCCAGACATTTTCACCGCCCCCAAAATGGTGAATCCGGTGATCAGCCATGGAATCCGCCAATTCCTTTATTTGAATCCGAAAGTTCCCATTTGCCTAAATTCACATACATTGTAGCGCTTTCGCCGAATTCCTTTATTTGCAACGTTCGCCAGTGCGGGCGGATCCATGCAGCCGGGGTGCCCCCTATATATCCTTTATAAAGTGGGTCTCCAGTACACCGGCACCAATGTGGCCAATGAGAGCCGCGGACAGTCGGAGTGGCGCGAGCGACGTCCGTTGGCTGTGAAGAGCATTATAGTCGGTGGGGCGCTCAGCCCATGGAGGAAATCACTAGCAGCCTTTGCCATTTGATATTTGTGTATGTAGCAATTACACCCATGTAACAACACGAAGAGCAATTGTGTCAGGACGGGAAGAGCGATCCTCATTAACTCCGCCACTTATGGAAATGATTACTAATGGGCAATCGCGCGTCGGCGTCTCTCCCCGCTCATTATTAAATGATATTGAAATTGCCGGGGACGGACTTTCATTGCAGGTGTCCGCGTGCTCCGTCCTTCACCATCGCAGGTGAGCAATGATGAGAGACGGAGTCACATCGCGGAGGTATTATATACAATGCGCAATATTCCCGGGTTCTTCCTCGGGGCCCATTCACACCATCGCAGTGCTTCAACGCATGCGGCGTTATGCCGTGCATCAACGCACGTTGCATGAGGGCAGACCATTCGAAATAAACGGACTGTCAACCCAGAGCCGTAGCTAGCTCCTTTTGCGCCCGAGGCAAGAACTAAATAAAGTGCCCCCCCCCCCCAACAGGCGTGGGACGACCCCCAACGCCGCCC
>NW_017307617.1:157089-163597 GCF_000935625.1 Nanorana parkeri
CGGGGGAGAAAACAAAAAAAGCCCCCCCCCCCCCCCCAACAGGCGTGTGACGTCACCCAACGCCGCGCACACACTGCGTTTTGTGACGTCATGTGCCCCGCCTCCAAGATGTGTTTTTTTTTTATTTTTCATTATTTTTATTTACATTTTTATTATGGTTGGGGGGGCCTTCATGAAAATATTAGGGGTGTAAACTGCCCCCTGATTTTTCCCTTTTAAAATAGAAAAAGGAATTGAGGACACAGAGTCGTCGGTCTCTTTTTCTGCATTCTCTGTTCTAAATGAATGGAAACCACTCAGTACAGAGGCTTCCCATCCATTCAGAAAATATATACTATTAACCAGTTTCTGAATGGGGAGAAGCCTCTGTACTACCCCTTTAGACACTCATGAATGAACAGGAAGTGATGTAAAGCACTTCCTGTTCATTCATAACTGGGGACACATAGTACTATGTGTCCCCAGTTATTTACAAACATTGGAGTGATCACGTGATCCCTCCAGTGTTTGCTCTGCACACAGAGGATCAGTACATATCACTGATATTTACCGATCGTCCGCTCTCCATCCTGAGCCGCTCGGCCATGCACAGGGGGTGGCACAGCCTGCAGCTTCTCCTCGGATCCCCGCTGCTCTCCCCCACCTGCATGGACAGAGGCAGCGGGGATCAGAGCAGAAATGAAGCACTGAAGCCGGCGGGGGGAGGGGTGGAGGAAGCTGTCACTTGTGTTTATGTGTCTCCAGTGAAGGGTGCTGCTGTACTTGCCGAAAAGGTTTTAGCCTGAAAAAAGAAAACGAACGCAGCCGCCACATCTAAGGACGGGTAATCTGCACTCTATGACATTTTTGGTTTTGGGTATAGATCTCCTTTAGCTATGCCTGTGAGTGGGGAGGGGGAGGGTAGGCCAGCACCACAAGCCTAAAATATACCCCAAATATTTAATGTTACAAGCAGAAAAATGGGTCATTTCTAAGGCTCGCCGTGTGTGCATCCTGACCACCATGTTTGTCCCTGTGAAGCTTGTACATTTCAGACACAGATCATGTCCCTGCATCCGTCCAGCTTATTGCCGCGCACAGTAAATCAGGAGAGACGGCGGACTCGCAGAGCGCTGCCGCTACAAACAAGGATTGATGCGGTTTAAAACCTTTTTTTCCTATTCTGCTCCCTCTCTGGTGTTTTCGTTGTTTTTCTGGCACTCGGTGAGCAGAGTTATGAGATCAGCCTCATGAACCTCGGGATGAACGAGGGACGCATGGAGTCTAGGCTGACATTTGTATAAGTACTCATTCACACTATTGTGTGCAGTAATGCGCATTACCACAACACGCAGCAATGCATGTTACATGTGTCCGTGTGATGCTGTGCCAGTCATTCTTAATGGCACCCTAATGCACCTTGTTGACGTGGACGTGCTCTGTATTGTGAAGCCAGGTATGGCACATGCACCTTTTTTTGATGAGTTCTGAGGCGTTAGGCATCCCATTCATTTAAATCGGCTGCCTTAAGGCAATGCAGGTTCCTGCGTGGCACGTCAACACAATGCAACAATATGAATGGGCCCTCAACCTATGAGCTACGTGGACCCTCCTTCTAATGATTGAGTTCAGGTGTCTCCAGTGAAGGGTGCTCTTAATACTACATCATACAAAGACATTGTAGACCATTGTGCTCTTCCAACCTTGTGGTCACAGTTTGGTGAAGACCCTTTTCTGTTCCACTATGACTCTCCTCTATGTACAAAGCCAGCTCCATAACGACATAGTGTGACCAGTTTGGTTTGGAGGGCCTCGAGTGTCCGGCCCAGATCCCTGACCTCAACCCTACTGATCACCTTTGGGATGAACTGGAACGATGATTGTGAGCCCGGTCTTCTCATCCAACAATAGTACTTGACCTCGAAAATTGGCACAAATTCCCACAGACACCCTCCGAGCTCTTCGAAAACTTGGAAAGTCTTCCCAAAGACTGGAGGATGGCCATAGGGAGCAACTCCATATTAATGGCCATGGAAAGAGAGCAACTCCATATTAATGGCCATGGGAAGGGGGGAACTCCATATTAATGGCCATGGGAAGGGGGGAACTCCATATTAATGGCCATGGGAAGGGGGCAACTCGATATTAATGGCCATTGGAAGAGAGCAACTTCATATTAACGGCTATGGGGAGGGGGCAACTTAATATTAATGGCCATTGTTTTATAATAGGACATCCAACAAGCTCAAAGAGTTGTGATGGTCAGGTGCCCACATACCATTTGGCCATATAGTGTCTGCTGTATATGAGATATGAAGTTATGATAGTATACAATGAAGGTCACAGTTTGGTGAAGGTCCTTTTTCCTTTTTAATGGACATGGGAAGGGGGAACTCCATGTTAATGGCCATGGGAAAGGGGCAACTCAATATTAATGGCCATGGTAAGGGGGCAACTCAATATTAATGGCCATGGGAAGGGGTCAACTTAATATTAATGGCCATGGGAAGGGGGCAACTCAATATTAATGGCCATGGTAAGGTGGCAACTCCATATTAATGGCCATGGGAAGGGGCAACTCCATATTAATGGCCATGGGAAGGGGGTAACTCAATATTAATGGCCATGGGAAGGGGGCAACTCAATATTAATGGTCATTGTTTTATAATGGGACATCCAACAAGCTCATAGAGTTGTGATGGTCAGGTGCCCACATACCATTTAGTGCCTGCTGTATATGAGATATGAAGTTATGATAGTATACAATGAAGGTCACAGTTTGGTGAAGGTCCTTTTCTGTTCCACCATGACTGTCCCCTGTGTACAAAGCCAGCTCCATACACACATGGTGTGACCAGTTTGGTGTAGAGGAACTTGAGTATCCTGCACCAAGCCCGGATCGCAACCCTACGGAACATTTATTGGGATGGATTGGAACGTGGATTGTGAGCCGGGACCTTCTGATCCAGTATCAAGACCTGACCTCACAAATGGGACAAATTCCCACAAGACTGAGGACGTGACCGGTAGTCACGGAACACACTGTAACAATGTTCTATATGTTTGTAAGAGTAAAGAATCAAGACAATGGAAAGCAGTGCCGGCTTCTCAACACATTTTGAGAACTTCCTCAGGAACAGGAGGAGGATCAGGGGCAGTGCTGTGGAATCAGCTCAAGCCATCTTGGAATGGACTCAGTGAGAGGTAATCCACGGGAGATATGGGGAACAGCCAACACCCCCAATGTTAATGTCTGTGCAGTCCTCCTACATAGCGCTACAAATAGACTGGTCATGTGATCCTATGTATGTGGCCGCAGTCACGGGTGTTCTCCAGATCCCAGATGGCAAAAGTTGTACTTTCATTTGGGTTTCTTGTTAGTCAGACCTGAATCCGAGCATAATGAGACAAATACAGCAAATGATTATACTGGTAAAAATAAAGCGCATCCATAATGCATTAATCACTGAAACCTCCAATAAACATCTTCCTCGGCTGTCCCCTCCACATAGCTTCCTGGACGGAAGATCCAACAGGAGACCTTTTTTTTTTCCACGGTTGTCACGACGAGGGGGTGATTGGCATCAGTGTAGCGGAATCACCTTTGACCCCTCCATCCCGCGCACTGGTACAGATCGCCTGTTAATTACTTGGGAGGTCCCCGGGGTCCAGGGATCAATACTTCTATGGGAGGCCAGGCTGCCGTATCATCTGATCCGCTACAATCTGGGTCTCATTAGGTGAATTCATACGCAGAGGAAATATCATTTTAATTACTTCAAACTTCTAATGTAGCCTTTCCTCTGAAGTCCCGCCGCCGCCGCTGCCGCCATTTGTTTGACATGGTCCTCCGCCAGCGTGCTGATTAGCGCACACAGCCGCCTCGCTTTACATTTCAGGCTAATTACACCTATATAAAGGATTTGTGTATTACGCGGATATTATAGAGAAATAACACCAACCTTTGTTTTAGTATCAATATTTTATCACGCTCTTACATAATCTCACCGAGAAGTCAAAACCGCTTCGGCTGCTTCTCCCACGCTGCGCGCCTCTTGTGAATGCTCAAGTCACTTGTACAACCTTCTAACAAGCGGACCCGGCTTCAGATATATATTGCCATGTTAAGTGCAGCATGCTGAGTAATGTGTCAGTGTAACATTTCCAGAAATAGAGATCACAATGCTCCCCCTGACAATGCCTTTTCTCTTCAGATGGATGGCGCCATCTTTGTTCAGACATCACCCAGGGTCACCGTCTACTTCCTGGAGTGAGATGTCGGCTCAGAGATGACACGATCATGTAAATCCCGGTGTCTCTGCAGTTCTTGGCTCACAAATGTCAGACAGGGATCAGCCCCTGCTGCAGTCTCTCACCTTGCGACTCGTTACAATGTTGCAGTTATAAATACCTGAAAGTGTTACATCCCAGATAGCAAGCAATTGAGCTGCACGTTTGAAAAGGACTTGCTAAACTATTGCAGACTTGCCGAGCTTCACCATTTTGTTGCACAATTACAGCAAGTCTCCAGACCAGCGAGCTTGCAGAGCTCTTGCTAAGACCTGCAGGACTCTTGCTGTAGACTTGCCGAGCAAATTTGCTACAAATTCAAAAAGTGTCGCCTAGAACTTGTGCTGCTGCGAGTGTTCCTCAAGTCTGCAACCTGCCAGGAATCTGTGCAGCAAGTTAACAAGAATTCAATTTCACCCTGCCGCAAGTTTGTAGCAAGTTATCTTCGCTATCTGGGATGTGAATTAGGCCTCGTATACACCAGACGCATTGGGTTCCGGCCCGATTCTGGGCAGAACGCACTGCATCGCCTTGCGGCTGGCTCACTATGTTGTGGGGCAGGAGGGGGCGTGGCGGTCCATTGAAGTGAATGGCACCGTAGCCACGCCCTCCGGCCACAATGCGATCGGCTGCACGGGAACGCAAGGCACATTATGCCTGCGGTCTGGTCCAAACAAAATAGTGCTTGAAGGACCGGACTGGACCGGACCGCAGGCATAATGTGCTACGGTGCCATTCACTTCAATGGACCGCCACGCCCCCTCCTGCTGCACAACATAGTGAGCCGGCCGCAAGGCGATGCAGTGCGTTCTGGCCAGAATCAGGCCGGAAAGCACTGTGTCTGATGTGAATGAGGCCTTAGCATGCATTTAAAATGCAACTGAAGCCAACACTTTTTTTTGGATGCAATGGGGAGGAACTAGACCTCCTGTCAGTTTTTTATTGCTGCCTGTGTCCCTGTTAGGGAGATCCACCCTCTCTCTTTGTCCTGGAGACAGTTCTCACTGAAGTAATATAAAATCCCACATTTCAAGATGCCACCAGGACAGGAATTGATGGGAAATCTTTCAATGGGAACACTAGTTCTGGTGCCCTCCACGGATTTCCCTTGCTGTGGAGAAATTTCCTCTCACTTCCTGTTGTGGCTCTGGAGCAGGAAGTGAAGGGAAATCTCCACAAAGGCCAGATGGCAGAAAAAAATTACTGCCAAATTACGGCATAGTGTGGGGTATGACATTAGTTAGACCTATTTTTAATAGTAACTCTCAAGCAACCAGAAACTACATTGATGCGGAATCTACCAATCCCCGTGGATACTGGTGCTCTATCAAAGTTTTTTTTGACTATGTTGGAATGTGTGACGTGGTCACAAATTTTAACGTAACCACGCCCATTTTTCCCACGGTGGAATGTGTGACCGGTCACATATTTTAACGTAATCCTGCCCAGTTTCACGGCAGTGGAATGTGTGACTGCCAATAGGTGAAGCATTCCAACACTTTCGCAACTGTTCCAGGGCAGATTGGCATCGCAGACGGTATGTGCAGGAGAACCGATCTGCCTTGGAACAGCTGATCAGTCCAGAAATGTCACTTTTATCCGACTTTGTGAGTGCAATCTCACATTCCACCGCACTCACAAAGTCGGATAGAAGTGACATTTCAGGACCGATCAGCTGTTCCAGGGCAGATCGGTTCTCCTGCACATACCGTCTGCGATACCGTTTTGCCCTGGAACAGCTGACAAAGGGTTGGAATGCTTCAATATTGGCGGTCACACATTCCACTGCCGTAAAACTGGGCGGGATTACGTTAAAATGTGTGACCACGTGACCGGTCACACATTCCAACACAGTCACGAACTGTGATAGAACACTGGATAATGGGGAGTTTACTGTAAATGAATAGAATACAGTAAATTGGGGAATACAATGGGCTCATATACACAGCTGCTGTCCAGGGTCCTGAAATATACGCTGTGTGGGAGATAATGCCGAGCAAACCAAGTCAATGTGAATCATCGGAGTTAAAGGAGAACTATGGGGTCAGGGCTTTTCCCCATAGTTCTCCTTAGGGTAAGGGGAGGACACAAACTAGCGTCCTCCCGTCACCCTAAGCTCAGTATATAGGGAGCTACAGCTCGCGGTATACTAAGACGCCGCAGCCAGAGCGGATCCCGACATCGATGTCGAGATCCGCCCAGCTGCGTGAGTGACAGCTGGCTCTGCCTATCTAGAGGC